>NW_028317853.1:2759285-3059642 GCF_062004578.1 Staurois parvus | reverse complement strand
GGAGGGGGTGTGTGTCAGAGGTAGGCTGTGATTGGTGGGGGGAGGGGGGTGTGGTGACTCAACAGACCACCCAACACAAGCACCACTGTGTGTCTGCACAGTGTCCTGTACTTAGTGGCCAGCCAAAGGATGAAAACTGATCAGCTTCTGTGCTTTGTGTGGTCAGTTTAGACCAAGGAAGAAAGGTGACTGGCAGGATCAACCAAGTACATCAGATGGAAGAAGTACATTAAAATGATAGAGTCTATGATTTATAAAATACATATGTGAACACACACATAGAAAAAAATATATTTTTAGAGTAACTTACATATAATATCATCTTTAACTATTATTGTATACCTATTTCAACTCTATGCTGTATACATAAAGAACAAACGTTGCATGGCTTTTCTTCATCCTGATATAGGAATCACAGTTGCTCGGCTCTGTGCAGCAGCTGACGTCTGTCTAATTCACAAGTTGTTATGCTGACAGGAGACATATTGGCTGGTGCAGAGATCATGACATTTAATATTCCGCACATGTAATCAATCCTCGCTGTGTGCTGTGTGGGTAAAAGCCTCGCATGCTCAATTTCCTCACACCTGAGAAACTGCGTCCCCGGAGTTATGACGTTAGCATCTGCTTTGACAAACACGTCTGCAGTTGCCCGTAGCAATTGGGCTAATTATAATGTGAGACCATTACGCCATCGTCTCTGGCTGTTTCCCAAGCAACCAATCACGTGTGTTAAAGCCGACAATGGTAAGAGGCATATAAGTGACCCCGCAATGAAATAACATGAACAGCAGAGCCTTCATCTTACACAAAGCTCACACAATAAATATAGGTCTCTGCAGCATATTAAATGGACCACTTAATAGTGTATGAGGTACCAGAAATAAATAATTACTGCAAAGTGACACGAGCCTGTTAGAAAACAGTGTTTACAGTTGTCTCCTGGAAGTAATCCAGCTGCTTTTCATAGGAACGGATTCCTATGTATAGTTATTATATCTCAAAATCAGGCAAGGAAAAAGTTATGCAAACATACACATTTAAAGCGGAACTTCACCCTGCTAGGGGAAAATGTAAAATTCAACAGCTACAGCTACTTTAGCTGATGACTTTTAAGAAGGAGATAGTTATTGGCCAGTAAAGGCCAGTGCCATCTTCCACATAGCCGATTCTTCGCAGGACTTTTCTTCTGTGCTGCCATCTTGGATTTGGGAGCTGGCTGTGACTTTCTAACTTACAGTTGGGCCACCACTGCACATGTTCGAGATCTGGTCTACAGGGAGGCTCATCCTGTAGCCTCATAGGATGTGTGACATTACAGCAGGAGGCTGTGAGCAGTGGGGTGGGGGGATGGAATGAAGGAGTGGGAGCGAGTACTCACTCTCTGAAAAACAAAAGCGATTGTGTAAGAAGTTGTTGGCGGTGGGGAGAGGGCAGATGAGGATGATGGCGAGTGTAATTACTTGAATTTGATCTGGTAATTACCTCTTGCAACCCCATTAAAGTAGAGCTCAGACTGGGAGGGGAAGCAACACAAGCAACCAATCATTTGTGCTGCAGAGCTCATGTGCTAAAAAGGAACATGCTGATAGGAAGAGAGAAAAGAGTGACAGAGAGATGATCCAGTTGGGCCAGCACTGCACATGCTCGAGAAAATTCAGGGATCTCTTGATACCAAGCCATGGTCAGATACACCAAGAAAGATTGCAGCCACAAGTGCCAGAAAATTGTTTGGGTATACAAAGAAAAACTGAGAGGTAACCACAAGAGAAATGCAGCCCGCTCTGGAAAAAGACAGTGTGGTTGTTTCAAGGAGCAGGATACGACGATACGTGAACAAAATTGAGTTGCATGATTGAGCCAATGCCACAAAAGCCAGTTAAGATATGCCCAACAAAACCTTGACATGCCTCACAACTTCTGGCATACTGAAATCTGGAGTGATGAGACTAAAATAGAGTTTTATGGTCACAACCATAAGCGCTATATTTGGAGAGGGGTCAACAAAGTCTAAAGTGACAAGAATACCATTCCCACTCTGAAGCATGGTGGAGACTCACTGATATTTTTGGGAGTGTGTGAACTCTACAGGCTAGGGGAATCTTGTGAAACTTGATGGCAAGATAAATGCAGCATGTTATCGGAAAATACTGGCTATTTGCATTCTTCTGCATTAAAGTTGTGCATGGGACACTCTTGGATTTTCTAGCACAACAATGGCCCTAAGTATAAGGGCGAGTTGACCCTCCAGTGGTTACAGCAGAAAAAGATGAAGGTTCTGGACTGGCCATCAGTCTCCTGACCTTAATATCATCGAGCCACTCTGGGGAGATCTCAAATGTGTGGTTCATACTAGATGAACAAAGAATTTGCATTATTTGGAGGTATTTTGCCTAGATGAATGGGCAGCTATACGGCTTGCAAGAATTCAGGGCCTCATAGACAACTATTACACAAGACTGCACACTGTCATTGATGCTAAAGGGGGCAATATGCAGTATTAAGAACTAAATGTATGCAGACTTTCTAACAGGGGTCATTTCATTTGTTTATTTGTTGCCATGTTTTGTTTTATGATTGTGCCTTTCTATTATTACCTACAGTTGAATGGGAATCCCATAAGAAAAAAAAGAAATGTGTTTTGCCTGCTCATTCATGTTGGTACATATTGTATTGTACATACTGTACTGTTTTATACCAATTTTTTAAGGGTATGGAAACTTTTGAGCACAACTGTATATGTTATGTATAATGTTATCACTATCTGTGCTCTAAGTTCATATGATTAATTGCATAGGTTGCCTTGACTTTTGTAGCTCCCTCCTTATTGGCCTACCTCATTGCAGGCTATCCCCTATTCAGTTTATCATGAATGCTGCTGCCAGACTCATCCACCTTACAAACCGTTCCATATCTGCCATCCCTCTCTGCCAATCCCTCCACTGGCTTCCCATTGCCCAACGAATGAAATTCAAAACATTAACAATAACATATAAAGCCATTTATAACTCTGACCCAAATTACATCACCAATCTTGTTCCCAAATATCACCCATATCGTCTCTCTACTCCTCCCACGACCTCCTGCTCTCTAGCTTCCTTGTGTCCTCCTCCCATTCTCGTCTCCAGGACTTCTCCAGAGCCTCTCCCATCCTCTGGAACTCTCTATCCCAATCTATCTGGCTATCGCCTACTCTGGCCACATTCACACCCACATACAGTATAATTTATATTTAGTTTTGAAGGGTGAGCTTGCACAGCACAATATTTTTGCTCTTTTTTTATTTGATTCTGTAACTTTTGCTCTTTAGAAAATAAATTGAAAGTAACAAAAAGTACCAAAGTATTTATTGACAATAAAGATAAAAAAGCAAGGTGTTGGTTTAATGTTCCCTCCATTCCTTTAGTCCTCAGCCCTGGCCATCATGTTAGCTATTCTGTCCTTCCCCCTCCCTTAACGCTCCCCAGGTTGAACTGTATGCTATGTAAAGTGCCTTTATCCAGCTTTTACAATTGCAGAGTGCCTGAGTCCAGGGGTCCTTTCATGCTCCATGCTTCATCCTGCCTCCTAGGTCTGAACACACACAGCATGCTCCCCTCCTCCTAGGAAAAATATTGTTTACTCAGCACCACTGTAGGGAAGGAGAGCTGCATCATGGCAGGGAGTCCAGCCTCAGTTAATCATCTGTGCCATGTGTTGCCCGAGGTAATTCCCCTTGAACAGTTGCACTGACCCAGCTCCCTCTCAGCGGAGGGTAAATATGTTTGCCTACTGGCAATGCAAATTCACTGTTCCCTTTCAGCTCATTCAACATCAATAAGCACAGGTACCTACATGAGTTCTATTACCCTATTCTATTGCTTCCCCTAATAGGAAGTTAGAAGCCTAATAAACAATTCTCAAAAAGCAATCAGTTTAATTAAAGGTTACTCGCAGACTCTGGGGACTTCACAATACTTATTTCAGCAGTGCCTATAATTTGGCCTAATGGTGTAATCTAGCCATTAACACGAAGATCATGCAATATCCCTTTCTCCTACTTTCTGTTTCTTCTGAGAAATGTTATTCACAGGAGAAGAAAAAGAAAAAGGCGTTGATAGCAAGGAATTAGAGGTTCTACCTATATTTAATAAGAAAGATGGTTGGAAGCATCTGGAGCTCAACATGCTAGTGAGAGCATTGTTGGGTGAAGGTTGGAAGTGTACACTGGTGCTCTATAATGGTACTCAAAAAGTGTAATACTTTAGATTGTACGCCCCTCGAGGGTTAGGGACTGATGTGACTGTACAATATATATGTAAAGCACTGCGTAAATTGACGGCACTATATAAGTATCTGTAATAAATAAATAAATAAACATCTTTCCCATTTATTCAGCAGACATTCTCTGTGATGAAATCCATTGCTACACACAGCATAGGTGCAACAATTTGCCATTCAATACATCTATTTCCTGCCATCCAGGTCATCAGTGCCTCATATGATGTAAGTAATAGCCCGGACAAGACCTCAAGCTGGGACATCAAATATTAAAAAATCAATAAATTATGGATATATTCATTAAAGCCCCATGGACTGAGCAAGAGAAATCTAATCAATTACTCCATCCACACGAAAAAGCGTAAATGGTGGAATCTCCTCTGTCAGCTATTGTACTTTGACAGCTATACCCCGACAGTGAATGGATCTAAATATATGTACTCGCTGGTCAACTGAAATATTTCACCTGGCTTCTTTAGCAAAAAGGCCACCCACGTCAACAGGAATCTGCTAAAATTCAAGCTGTCTATGGAAGTCTTAAAGGAGAGGTTCACCTTTTCAGGCAGAATTTCACTTTTCATAGTAAATAGAAGTGTTTTCCGATGCCATTTCTGGCCCAGAAATCCCGATGTGCTTTTCTCTCACATACCTCATCACAGGACGTTCAATTTTTTGCCAGTTTTTGTGAGATTTTGAATGGATTTTCAGATTACATACTTTCCTGTAGATGGTCTCTCAGCATTCAATTCCTGTAGGCCACTTCCCAGAAGCCTTCACTTCCTTGTTGTATCACAGAAGAGGGTGTGATATGGCATGTTCACCACTCTGGACCACACCTCCCTCATTACAATACTACCTTCCTCCCATCAGCTATGTAGTACAAGGGCCTATCTGATTTGATACCAATTGAATGTATTGTTCAGGTGTGTCCTCCTGTTCCATAGTTCTGGTAAATCTAAAGGAAATTGTACAATCAGATTGCATAGTGTATGGCCATCTTTATATAAGTTAGTAAGTAGGAGGGAGTGGATGGTGACACTCAGTTGTCAGTCCCCGTTCACATCTCCACGTAGTGAAGACTCATATTCTTCACTCATCAGGCTAAGGGCAGCCCATTCACTTGAACGGGCTGCTATATATGCAACAATTGCCCCAGAGAAGCTCCATAATTTTTTTTGGAGTGAGCACAGTGTGTTACAGCAATTTTTGGTGTGTTTGCCGCACTTGGGATGCCTTTAACTGCTTTCCCGCCACCCTATAGCAGATATACTGCTACAGGGCGGCAGGGGTGCTCAAAATCACGTATATATACATGTGATTTTGCATTTTGGAGTAGGGGGCACATGCGAGGTGCGCGTGCCCTACCTGCGCCTCCTTTAGCGGCTGTCAATCACTGGGTCCTGGCTAGTAATTACCCGCTGGTGCCCGGTGATTACCGAGCATCTCTGACGGGGAGGAGGACTGTTTTGTTTACTAACAGTTCTCCTCCCTGTCAGCTCGTGCACACTGCTCTGGATGACTTTGAACAACCGCATAATCTACTTTCTGTGCTTTTTGGATGCAGAAGGGAGTTGCAGTAGTCTAGGCGTGAGATAATAAGGGAGTGTAGGAGTCGTTTAGTGGTGTCTGGGGTGAGGAACATACGTATCTTGGAGATGTTGCGAAGGTGGAACCTGCATGAATTTGCTAGTGATTGGACATGAGGTTGGAAGGAAAGGTTTGAGTCCAGGGTGACACCTAGGACTTTGGCTTGCGGGGTGGGATTGATGGTGGTGTTGTTAGTCGTGATGGAGAGGATGGGGGGGGGGCTCGGGCTGGGGGGAAACTAGGAGCTCTGTTTTGGAGAGGTTTAACTTGAGGAAATGGAGCGACATCCAGTCTGATATGTTGTTTAGAAGGTGGGTGATGCGGGCGGAGACTGAGGGGATGAGGTGAGGGGTGGAGAGGTAAATTTGTGTGTCATCGGCATAGAGGTGATAGTTGAAGCCGTGGGATTGTATCAGTTTGTCAAGGGAGGAGGTGTAGATGGAGAAGAGAAGGAGTCCGAGGACAGAGCCTTGGGGGACCCCAACCGAGAGGGGGAGAGAGGTGGGGGTGGTAGAATTATAGGTGACGCTGATGGAGCGTTGGGATAGGTAAGAGGAGAACCAGGAGAGAGCAGAGTCCCTGATGCCAAGGGAGTGTAGTTTATTAAGGAGGAGGGGGTGGTCGACTGTGTCGAAGGCCGCGGAGAGGTCGAGGAGTAGGAGGACAGAGTAATGGCCATTAACTTTGGCGGTTAGCAGGTCGTTAGTGATTTTGAGTAGGGCGGTTTCGGGAGTAGGGCAGTATATATATACTGGAATTCGTTTTTTTCTATACTAGTAATGGCGGCAATGAGTGACTTATAGCGGGACTGTGGCGGCATTCTGACACTAACTGCTATTGACATCCCCAAAGACACTAATACAGTGATCAGTGGTAAAAAAAAGCACTGACACTGTACTAATGATACTGGGCAAGAAGGGGTTAACATCTGGGGCAATAAAAGGGTTAACAGTGTGCTGTGTACTGTTTTACTGTGTGGCCTTTGTGTGTTTTACTGTGTAAGCATGCTGCTTTGTATTGCTCTGCTATGCAGAGCAAAACAAAGCAGAATGCTGGAGCTGTCAGGGGAGAGATCTGTGTTGTTTACATACAGACCTCTCCTGTGTCAGTGTTCTTCGGCGATCGGTACCAGCGGGGAATCGCCATCCGGGACCCGGTGATTGACAACCATAGCCGCAAATGGCGGAGCGGGTAGGGTGGCGCGTGCACCCGGGAATGCAAAATTATGTGTATATATACATGATTTTGTGCAGCCCTGCTGCCCTGTAGCAGTATTTGTGATATAGGGCAGTGGGGAAGCAGTTAAATTAAGTAAATACAAAATATATTTATACATGTGAAATATTGAATGAAAATAGTATAAAAAAAATCACACACACATACTGTATATATAATTACCATTCTTCCACCAATTAAAAGACAACTGGGGAGATTTCCCCTCACTTTTTGTCACACAGCCAAAGCAGGAAGTGAGAGGAAATCCCTACAAATTAAAATAATCCCTTGCCCCCCTCCACAGGTCACCATAACCAGTGTCCCCACTGGAAGATGTCCCCTCTATTACTTTTCTGTGGACAAACCAAATTGTGGGATTTTCTTTTACTTTCACTTTCAACAGTAAACAGGACAAATAGAGAGGGTGAAACTCCTTAACAGGGACACAGACAGCAATGAAAACCTGACAGAGGTTCTAACTCGTCTCCATTCTATCTAAAACAAAAAAAACTTTTTCCCTTAGTTATACTTTAAGTAAATCAAACCCAATGATTCTGCGTTTTCCCATATTTAGGTTTTATTATTACTGATCCATAAAGGTAGAGACTACTCCAAATTGGCTATTATATTTTTACATTCCTTAATCACTTTCCCGTTGCCCTATAGCAGATATATTGCTACAGGACGGCAAGGGTGCGCAAAATCATGTATATATACGTGATTTTGCAGTTCCCGGTAGGGGGCGAGCATGCCCTACTCGCACCGCCATTCGTGGCAGCAGCTGTCAATCACCGGGTCCCGGCTGGTGATTACCCACTGGCACCTTGTTATTACCGAGCATCTCCGACAGGGAGGAGGACTGTTTTATTTACTAACAGTTCTCCTCCCTGTCAGCTCTGGCACACTGGTTTGGATGGCTGTGCACAGCACAGACATCCAAAGCAGTGTGCTTACAGTGATGTACACTGACACGGCCCCCTAGTAAAACACTCCCAGCACACCGTTAACCCTTTGATTTCCCCTCATGTTAACACCTTTCCTGCCTACTGCCATTAGTACAATGTCAGTGCTTTTTTTTAGCACTGATCACTGTATTGGTATCACTTGGGGATGTCAGTGACACCAAGTCAGTCCCCCCTAGTGTCAGAATGTCCACCCGCAGTCCTGCTATACTCCTGATGAAGTCACGTGATGTGACGTAACGCGTAAGGTACGCCGATGACGTCAAACCGAAAAACGGAGGTGCATGTGCCGCCATTTTGGAAAAGGGATTCCTGTACATACTGTATAGCGAGTTTTTCCCAGGTGGACACTTTTAAATGTGAGTTTATTTTGAGTATTTTAACCTCCCTAGCGGTATTCCCGAGTGTAGCTCGGGGTAAAATTTCTATACCAAAAGCGGTAACCCCGAGCTACACTCGGACTTACCATGTGGCGCTGCATAGGGAGTCCCTGCAGCACTTACCTTGTCCTTCGCTCCCACGATGTGTCCCCTGCAGCGTCCCCGGCCATCTCCTCCGGCGGATGCCAGCATCCGGCTCCTATGTTCCGGTCCCCGTGACGTCAGGACGTACGGGCTCCGCCGGCGGCGGGAAGTTTAAAAATTTTTAAAAATGTCATTTTTTTTTTTTTAAATAGTAAAACATTGCTGTTTCATACCATTTCACATACATATTGTCCCTAGTGCTTTGTCCTGTGCCCTGCCTGCATTTTGTCTGTTCTTTCTGCCTGGAAACTGAGAAACATCCATGGCGTCCAAAAAGCGTCCCTTTACGTCAAAAGCGGTTTTAGACCGGCTAGAGAACAGCGATAGTAAATCAGAACCACTTGCAGAATTGAGTGATAATGATTTGTGGGGAAATTTTCCTAAAAATTACAGCCTACAATAAAAAACTATTTCCATGCGAACAAATGGTACCGCTTTCAGCACAAAAAATCGGAAAGAATCATACCGCTAGGGAGGTTAATAAAGTCTGTTTTACTTGGCAATATTACACTATATGGACTATTTTTTCCTATGATTGCGGAGCGTTCTGGAGAGTCTTAAAGTGCTGATGGTGGTGAAGATCTGTGTACCAGTATACCCTCCCGGGATAAAGGGAAAAGTGTAGTCTGACCTGGCATTTCTGGTCAAACATGGAGGTGAGCGCAATAATATGTGGATGTACACTAAGGGGTGACACAGGAGCACTGTACACATGTATGCAGTAGTGTGATTACACTGATCCACTTGGAGTACAGCGGATTTAAAGGGACAGTTCACCATTGTTTGGAGATTTATTTATGAGACACTTGTTGCTGGTGTATTTGGATCACGATATATAGGAGACATACCGTACTAACACACATGAAGATTTCTGAGATTTAAAGGGACAGTTCATTATTAAATATAATTTATTTGGTTTCATTACTTATTTAGTATTTATATTCATTTCATCACTCTTATATGCAAGTCTATGGTCATTTATATGTATCTGTTAAGAAGACATTGGGTGTAGCACATATTTATTGTCACATACACAATTTTTGTTTTCACTATTCATTTATGCACTTTTGTATTATCAGCATCATTTGAGTTTATATTGCTGCGCTGCATTTTTCATTTGATTTATGGTTTACATGTGAGAACACATTATACGCTAGCTGCACAGTTTGTTTTGTAGGAAGTTTATTGCGCTGAGGGTTTTTCTATACGTATAATATAAAGCTGCCTTCAACAACATGATGCTGCTGATTTGAAAGCTGTGATTTATTGTCCAAATCTGATATATCTGTACCGTCTTTAGTTTCCACTGTCCAGCACTGTGTCTGCTATAGTGGGTGACATGCAAAATTAGTGGCCAATTCTAGCCAAAACGTTTTTATAGTTTTATATAGACTTGGGAAGAGGAAATACTTTTAGCGGGTCTTTGTTTCTGTCCGTGACATCATTGGGGAGAGGCCTCCTCACCTTCTGTCCTTGTGACAACAGAACAAGAACTAAGGAAGCAGTTGTCACAGATGGCAATGATAACCTGGAAAAGGTGCTATGTTGCAGTCTGGATTGATTTTCCATTACTTCCTATCCTGATACCCTAATGGGACCAGACTGCTTTAAAATCATGAGAGGTCCTCCATTCTTTGACCGGCCTATCCACAATGAATTAAAAAGTTTTGGCTGGAGCTGGACATTAAGGTACCTGAACAATTTTTAGTTCTAATATACCATACCACCAGCTGCACAATTGTGAATAGAAATGTTTATGGTAGTAGCTACACTCTCCCTAAACACTGCTTTGCAAGTACCTACCACACTTCAGTGGGTTTTACCACACTCGCTCTAACATTGGAGAGAAAGGGTCTTGTTGAGTCAAACTTTCACTGTATTCATCTCTTTCTTGTTCGTTGATCTACTATGTTTAGTTGGCAGGATATTACTGAATACCGACATCGTCTGTACAGCCTATCTGGTCATTAGTGCTTCTTAATTAATAGGGAACTTCTTATGAATCCTTTAACTTCACACAGAGTGATCAAACCCTTGTACCGTGTCCTTTGTGCTACATGTGCTTCCTCAGCTTGACACAAGCCTTGTTCTGCAAGTTGGACACAAGTACTTTTAAAAAACCGACACCTTAAATGAAATGGCATGGTTCTGAGTCCTTTAATCAAGAGTCTCCCCTGCAGTTCAGTTCAAGGAACGGTGACTCCCTCGCTTGTGGCGCTCACAAGGCCACATTCTAGAAGACTCTTTGAGGAGGGCACCACTAGACCCAGCTCCCGGGGTTTCAATGAAACAACTTGATTTGTCTGCTAACACTTTGACTTAAGGAGCCAAGCAGGGGTCTTGGGTCAATATTGGTTTTGGAAACAGATGGAGAAATGTTGAATTCCCCTGGCTTTCCACTGAGCTGTTTGTATCTGTGTAGGTCTATTAGTGTAAACAGCCTATTGTCTTACAGAAAACCCGCTAGCAGGAGGTAAGAAGACAAAACCTTGTTACAGAGATTAAAGCCGGTCCTGCAAATGAGGTGGAGAAACATACAGGTTTCAAAGCTGCAAATGAAAAAGGAAGCAAAGTCAAGAAAGAATAACCTTTACACACTGTGAAGAGGAGACACAGCATGGGGAAAAATAAACGTGGCTTGTTCCCATGTTGTAGGCTTCTATTGCGGTCGTAAAAGATGAGAGCTGACATGGAGAAACAAACTCTTTGAAAGGTCACATGCAGGTTCAGCGACTGAAGTCTAAGGGTTAATGAATACTGCGGTTGAACATTTCTGTATTTTGAAGGAATACGTTAGGATTGCCTTGTAACAGTTACTGCCTGACCACATTCACAAGGCCTGATTATAACAACTTTGGTGGTACTTAGGGCAAAATGAACTGATCAGAATGTTTGGTGCTCCAAATGAACTTCTGAAACCATGGATGAGATTATACGATAACCATAAACACACATGGATTTGCTTATCATACATCAGAAGATATTTTGCAGTCTCAGGAACAACTTGCACCTCTGCTGGAAGAAAGAAAAACTTTTCTGATAAGGCCTTGTTTACATGAGGAATATCAATGCGAGGTCTGTGTTTACCCGCTTTGGGATGCACAATTGTTTTGTGCATCCCTGTGCAATCAGTCCCATTGATGTCTATTGGGATACAGCGGCTGCATGGACATGGCAGCTGCTTCCAATAAGTCATCCATTTAGGTGGATGGCCCAAAACTCACACTGGCTGCGTTCAAGGCTGTGCACCCACACCCACCGGATGTCAGGCTTGGTTCAGATCTATGAGTGTAGAGAATGTGCACAAAATTGCAAACTTTCATGTCACACACAGATGTGCTGCTCTTTAGCAAACATGCAGGAGTGCCATTAATTAAGTGATATTATAGATGCTGTTTTAAAAAAAAAGAAATAACAAACATGTGACACTTACCTCCTCTTCTCGGGTCCCCTGCCAGTGCTCTTGGCCCCTCTCCCCTGCTGAGTGCCTCCTGAGCAATCTGCTTGCTCTGAGGGTACTTGTGCACGCTTGCTCCCGAGCCTTGCTCTGTATGTCTCAGCCCTGCCCCTAGCTTGCTCTTCACTGGCTGTGATTGACAGCAGTGGGAGCCAATGGCTTCCACTGCTGTGTCTCAGCCAATGAGGAGAGAGAGACCTGAGAGAGCCGAGGCTCAGGCCATGCACAGCGCTGGATCGAGAGGGACTTGGGTAAGTATTAGGAAGCGCTGTGGTGGGAGCAGCACACAGAATGTTTTGTACCTTCATGTATATGTAAAAAACCTTCAGCCTTTACAACTTCTTTAATGGCACCCCTATGCATTGGCAACCACAAACTGCTTGGTACCACAGCACCATGTGGTTTGGTGCAGCACGATTTTACGAAAGGGTCAGGGACTTCTTTACCCATGTTTCTTGTAGATAGGGCAGCCCCTTGAAATGGTTGAGCTGCCCTACATGCAGCACACAGCCACATATAGATCTGAACCTAGCCTCTGATTGGGAGAAGCTACTGTCCTGTCCATCTGCAGCCTCCCAATAGATAGCAATAGGACTGCCTATAATTTTTGTCCCATAGTCACAACAGGAAGTCAGAGGAAATCCCTACAATGTGAGTGAAGTCCTTGGTTGTCACCAGAACCCCCACTGGAAGATATCCCCTCTACTCTTGTTCTGATGACAGCTAATCTTTTATGATTTTCTTTCTTTTTCACACATACTGAAAATGATCACTGGACAAAATGAGTGGGTAATCCTCACTAAAGGGGACACTGACAGAAAAAAAGATCTGACAGGTGTTTTGATCCTCTCCACTCTATCCAAAACAAAAAAAAAGTTTTGCTTTTGGTTATCTTGGGTCATTGTTCATCTATGCTTATTTTATTGTATTTATACAGGGTCACTTTGAGATGGTTTCTTAACCTCCCTGGCGGTATTCCCGAGTGTAGCTCGGGGTAACGTTTCAGTACCACAAGCAGTAACCCCAAGCTGCACTCAGGCTTACCATGCGGCGCTGCTCCGGGATCCCTTCTGCACTTACCTTGTCCTGCGCTCCCGCGATGTCCCTCCTGCAGTGTCCACGGCAAAGTCCTCCAGCCGATGCCGGCATCTGTCAACTGGGTTCCGTCCCCTGCGACGTCGGGACGTACGGAGACAGAACGGAAGGAAATTTGAAAATGACAAAAAAGTGACATTCACTAAAATCACTAAAATCACATAGAAAAACATTACTGTATCAAAGCATTTCACATACATTTTGTCCCGAGTGCTTTGTCCTGTGCCCTGCCTGCATTTTTACTGTTCTTTCTGCCTGGAAACTGAGAAATGTCCATGGCGTCCAAAAAGCGTCCATTTAGGTTAAAAGCGGTTTTAGACCAGCAAGAGAACAGCGATAGTAAATTAGAACCACTTGCAGAATTGATAATGATTTGTGGGGAAATTCATCATCAGACTCTGAAAACGATTTTGCGACTTTTCTCAGTGATGTGCGAATTTGGTGCTATATTTCAAATTTCAGTGTTTTTGGTTTGATTATATTATTGAATTAAATTTATTATTATTATATTATTATTTTTTTATGATTATTTATTAAATTATAATTTATGATTTCGTGTTTCAAATTGTAACATACCCGAGATGTTTACTAGACTCTTGTTCAGACAGATTTCAGTGAGTTATTCCTAAAAATTACAGGCCTACAATAAAAAAAATACATATTTCCATGCAAAAAAATTTACCGCTTTGAGCACAGAAATATGGACATAATCAGACCGCTAGGGAGGTTAAAGAGGAACTTCATCCCCGCCCTTTTTTCCCCTGCTTTCTTTTTTCTGTCTTCTGCACAGTAAGCATGCTCACCTAGCCAGTGGATCCAGCGTTGAGCTGCTGTGATCCTCCTCTCTGGATCCAGTGCCCCCATGTTGCCTGTGACAGCTGCCAGCTCTTCCGGGTGCAGGAACTGCTAGGCCAGCCCCCAATTGCTTACTGAATGGAACTGCATGTCATGTATCCCAGGAGGCATCGGGGGCACTACGTCATTCGCCTAGGCAATTTCCAGAACATAAAAAATAAAATAATCTAAAATCCACGCTGTGGGGGGAAAGGGGGGGGGGCAGGATGAAGAGGAGGAGGGTGCTGCCGGAGGGTGAAGGTCTGCTTTAATGATGCAATGCCAAGCTTAAATTGTGGCTTTGATATCTGCCCAGAATTTAGGTTTAGTTCTGTCTTTATATCTGTCTCTATATGGATACTACCCATCCCTGACTTCTTTTACTTGCTTGTAAGATGCTACCAATTTATAACACCCCTTTTGTCCATTTGGTTTATCATGACGGTATTCTTCCAAAGCTATGTGGCACTGCTGATCACACAACCACAGATTTATTTTTACCCAGCTGTGCGTATTGGAGCAATAAAACATCCATGGAATATGTTGGAAATGTCTCAGCGCTGGTCTGTGTGTTCAGCTATCATAATTAAAAACAGTTAGGTAAATACAATATTCTTTTCTGTGCAGCCGAGGCAGCTTTTCATGGTAAATTCCTGAAACACACAGCCCTTGGCTAATGACGCCAGAGATTTCCAACCCTCTGCTCTCCGGATGAAGTCTGTAATATATAGAGCAGAATGTGCAGAAAGGAACTGTTGGCCCTGATGTAGGAATCCAGACCCATTTGTATAGATTGTGAATAACTATGTCTCAAATGAGTAAAGCATTTGCTGTATCCTGCGCCAAAAAGAATATGAGTATAGCTTAGGTATGGGGAATTTGCACTTTGATGTATGACTCCAAGTAGGGATGAAAGTTAGAGACCTACATCAGGGCAGGTGGACCTGGTTCTGGTATATTATGTATGATTGCGGATTTGCTTTACACACACGTCATGACAAATGACTTAAAGTGGTTGTGAACCTCACACATGAAATATGAACTGGACGTAGAATGGATGTAAAGAAGACTGCAGATAAACAGGTACAACTTAGGTAGGAGGATTTGTTTCATCTGTGTGTATCACCTTAGGCCAGTCACTTCACTGGGTATATGAGAGGGTTTACAACCAGTTTAAAGCTCAACTTCTGCCAGAACTGGCATAGAGTTAGAGGCTTTGTCAGGTTTGTATTCCAAACTCGGGAGATTTCCCCTCACTTACTGCCCAGGTAACATCCTGTCACGTCTTCATCCAGAGTGTGCCACTGGGTCAGGAAGTGGGGGGAACTTCACCATTGGCGACACAGTCAGCAATAAAATTCCTGTTTTTCTACGTCTTTACTACATTACTAAGAAAATGTGCTTTATTGTGTTTGTGTCTCTATTGCAGATATTTCCCTTCGCTTTTCGTCTTGATGACAGAGCATAAGAAGTGAAGGGAATTGTCTCCAATGGGGGCCGAGATAGCAGTGCCCCTTTCTCACTCTGTTTAGTGCAAAAAAAAAACTGTTTTCCCACATAGTTTTTCCAATATATTTAGAAATTTTTTTTATATGTGACATATATGTACAATATATTGGCCTACGCTAATATATTTTAACATGTATTCCAAAAAATTTAAATTTAAATATATTTATATCAGGTACTTAGCACTGTCAATTTATACAGCACTTTTACATATATATTGCACATTCACATCAGTCCCTAACCCTCAAGTGGTGTACAATCTAAGATTCCTATCTCCCATTCATACATACACATACTAGGGCCAATTTAGACAAGATCCAATTAACCTACTAGCATGTCTTTGGAGTGTGGGAGGAAACCAGAGTACCCAGAGGAAACCCACACAGGCACAAGGAGAACTCCAGGCAGGTAGTGCCATGGCTGGGATTCAAACCAATGACCCCAGCACTGCCAGTTGGAAGTGCTAACCATTTAGCCACTGTGCTGCCCATATTTTTTAAATATATTCTTCAGATTTGTTTTTTAACATATATTTAACATATAAAAAAAGTAATTGTAACATATATTTTTACATATATTTGTAAATGCATTCAAAAAATGTAGTATAAATGCATTTTTAAAGACATGTTTGAAAATGTATTTTTAAAAATATTTTTTACATATTTTGAATATATAAAAAACACATTTCAACATATAGTATATATATATTGAAATATATTGAATACGGACAAAATTGTAGTATTTCAAATATATATCAATATATTTGGGAAGAATATTTTTAAAATATATTTAAAATATATTTTTCTTCCACGTGGTTTGGCTCTGGTTGGGCTTTAAAACTGAACTCCCGGAATTCTTTGCATTGCATACTTACAGTATAATTATGCACTACTCAAAGCTGAGGGATGCTGGATATCACTGTAGTAGTCAGTGCTACTACATTGACAGCCATGATCTTCCGAGTCCTGCTCTGGTTCTATGCGGGCAGCTATCGCACTGCACTCTGAACTCTGATCATTGGGGGGTTGTTCCTTTTGGCACTACTACTAGTATTTCAATAAAAACAAGATGTCATCTTACTCCACAAGGTGGAGAGGAGAGGCGGTGATGTCATGATTATCACCTAACCCAATCTGAGAACACTTGGCATCAGGGGCGGACTGACAACTCATGGGGCCCCGGGCAATAGGGGATCATGGGGCCCCTGTGTCCTTGCCCAAACTCAAAAAAGCCTATGAAAAAGGTAACAGGGGCATCTCATGGGGCCCCCTACTGACCCTGGGCCCTCTGGCAGTGCACGAGTTTCCAAATGGTCAGTCCGCCACTGCTTGGCATTTATTGAAGTAAGTCCAAGGTGATCTATTAGTGGTGGCTTTGCTAAGCAAACAACCCCCTGTGGTCAGTGTTCAGAGGGGGTGCCTGAACTGGACCTGGAATATTGTGACTACCACTGTAGAACAGCAAGCTACCACATTGATTTTCAGCTTCCTCAGCAACCCATCAGGTATGACTAATGCAAACTTACATTGTACCAAGCTGGACCAAAATAAGTATACAATACTGATTCCTGGAGTTCAGATTTAAATATAACTGACTATCATTTCTAGACAGGATCCAAATAACCTACCAGCATGTCTTTGGAGCGTGGGAGGAAACCGGAGTACCCATGCAGGCACAGGGAGAACATGCAAAGTCCAGGCAGGAGGTGCCATGGTTGGGATTCGAACCAACGTACCTAGTACTGCCAGGTGGAAGTGCTAACCATTTAGCCACTGTGCTGCCCTACATAAGGTATAAAAAAACAATAATAATAAAAATGCGTGTATCACAAGATTATAGATGCTCCCGTTGAGGTCTATGGGGCCAAAAATGTTCAAAAAACTTAAAAAAAAATCTCATATACTTTTTTGAGCATTGGCGTAGAAATTAGGGTGACAATTACAAAGAATGGGATTATGCATGTTGAGCATAGTCAGGCATAGGTTACGGGCAGAAAAAAGTGATAATGTGGACTTACAGGGACACAATAGCAATAAATACACATTATTAGTAGTTTGGGTAAGTATAGAGCCTCTACTTTTTATTGTTGTGCCCCCACTAGAGATTTCCCCACATTTCCTGCCACCAGAATCGGAAAGGAATGGAAGTCTAATCAAATAAAAAAAAAATGTTGGTTAGAGATATACTTTAGTTATATAGAGATATATATAGAGATATACTTTAGAGTTATATAGAGATATACTTTAGAGTTATATAGAGATATACTTTAGTTCAAAGAATATTACTAAATACTGCAATACTTGTGTTTTTTTTTTTCTTCAGGGCCCGTGTCAGACGGGCTTTGCATATGTAACGCTACCCTCAAATGGACCGTTTGATGATGTTTGTCCCCAGTGGTTACCCTGACCTTGCAAGCCTTCCGACACCTCTGACACTCTGGATTCAGACATATTTCAATAGTAGAGAAAAATAATGCAAGAGACACAATTTTTTAGTAACACCTCTATATTAGACTTGTTCAAAAGAGTTGACCAAAAGAATAATGGGTTTAGGGTGCACAACTCAAGTTAACGCATAACAGCAGAACACTGGTACAAAAAAAAACCCAATCAATTAGCAACAATTAACAGGTTATACAGTCATGAGAAGTAAGTTTCAGCTAATTAATTGCAACACTGGCAGCAAGGAAAGGAAGAGAAGGCTTGTTAACTTATCAGCCACCATCACTACAAGGGGTATGCATATAATTATGTAAATGTATACTCCAGCATAAATATATGTAGGTACCCTAGTTTGAGCAAAAATGGCCTTAGAAAGGAAGAGGTCCATTTGCCTAGAGATTGCAGCTTGAGTCCTGGGATGTTATAAGTTCCTGATATGGTGGTTTACTCTGTCTTCTGCTAGCAATGGTGGGGTCCGTAAACAGTGGTGATTAATGGTAATTCAGTTAAGAGTTAAAGGGATAGGTTGTGGTACTGCTCAAAACAAAGGTATCCTAGTAACTGAGGTGTAAATGTATCTGCATGCAGTGTCTTCAGAGTGATATCAGAAAGATATTGGGCATCTGTCTGCTCACCAATCCTATGGAAAGCATGGTCTCCTAGGAACAAGAGCTCTTCCACAGGCTCTTGATTGTTTGCAAAGAAGTACAGAATTCCCACCTGACAGCCTGTCAGTGCAGCAAGCAGCCATGTCTGTGTGAGGACTGAGCAGTGACAGTAGAGAAGATTGATGTGATCCTGGTGTGGTGATCGGCGACACTGCTGTGCTGAACTGCTGTGCAGAGTCCCGCAGCAGTAGGCCTACAATCTTTCTCTGTAGGAGAACGTCAGTCCCCCTGTGTCTAGCTCTGAATCCTGCACCATGAAAGTGAGCCATTCCCTTGCTGTAGACAAAATCTTCTTTCCCACTATCCTTCTCACTTCCCAACTCTCTGGTAGTTGTAGTTCAATAAGCACCAAAGAATACGGTATATATTGGCTATAGGACTACAGGTCCCAAGATCCTCTGCTCTCAGAAGAATTGGATCCACTCTGCTAATAATATGTGATGTAGCTGTCCCAGTACTGGGCACTAGAAGGGAAAGGATTAATCATAGTCAGATCTGTAAGTGTTCCCAAATTTCCTAATGACATAACTGGCACCTGGGTTGGACAAAAATATGGAAACACTACATGATTTGCAGGTGTGAAAGTGACGACATGTTTGGCGTTGAAAGCGGAAGAGATGTAACATTCATTTGCTTCCACTGTGTGATGAGACACCTAGCAAAGAGATGGGAAGCATCACTTTCATCATTCACTGCATGTGTTGCCAGTAATACAGAGTCATGTCAGAGCTTACTGAGCTGCAAAGAGAGCAGATTGTTGGTGCCCACTTAGCTGGTGTCTCTGTGATTGAAGCTGCCAATTTATTTGCATTGTCGCAAGGTACAGTATCAAAGATTATAGAGACCCGGGGGGGGGGGTGGAGCCTGACCATGGAGACGCGGGAGAGCGGAGATTAGACGCTCTCCGATAACCTTCCCCTCCTAACCTCCCAAATGTGTCCGTAACCGCTGAGCTGCCGAAGACTCACCGAGAGAGGCGGGGGATCCTGGCGGCGGTGCGGTGGCTTGTTGGGGGGTGGGAAGCCGAGGCGACTGTCCGCTGGAGGACTGCCTGAGGTGATCCAGGAGGGAGAGTGGGGTTGCCAGGCGACAAGGAGAGCGGAGTAACCACGTGGGCTGCCGCGGGGGACTGCTGGGAGAAGAGGAAGCCGGCTGGCGTCCTAAGAGACTGGGGGAAAAAAAAAAACGTTGCCTGTGTCCTGCCATCAAGCAGACCCCAGGAGAGGCTGTACGACACAAGGAGAAAAGGAAAAAAAGGGACCCACTAGGAACCCCCATTAAGAACATGGCCACAGGAGATCAAACAACCCAGAACAGCAAACTCTGAAGCAGCTTCACTGAAGTGGGTGAGTGAGAACTGTTAATCTGCCTACATGATTACTATTTGGCTACTGCTATAGCCCATTTGATAAGCACCTTGAGAAGTAAGGAGGGGGTTCCCAGAGAGGGTCTGAAGATTAGAGAAGAAGAAGAAGAGAAAGAAGTAATAGCTTAACTATAGACTAAAGAGCCTTAAAGAAACCTTTAAAAACCTTACAGGTGACATGAAAGGGAAAAATAGCAAAGGAAATATGCCCAAGAATTCCCAAATTCAAACTGCAACGATAAAAAAATATACATCACAGGGGAAATTGACTCCTATAAGATCCCAGGAAATAAGTGAAAGGTGCGACCTGGAAACAAGCTTAGATAATAGCTCAAGATCCTCCCTGGGAGCAGTTAACAATAGTCAACAAATAATTGAAGGTATACAGTTGCAAGAAAAAGTATGTGAACCCCTTGGGATTACATGGAGTTTTGCATGAATTGGGCATAAAATGTGCTCTGAACGTCATCTAAGTCACAACAATAGAAGAACACAGTGTGCTGAACATATTACTACACAAACATTAGATGTTGCCATGGTTTAATTGCACATAACATGTAAACATTCACAGTGCAGGGAGGAAAAAGTATGTGAACCTTTGGACTTAATAACTGGTTGACCCTCCTTTGGCAGCAATAACCTCAACCAAACGTTTCTTGTAGTTGCAGATCAGACCTGCACAACGATCTGGAGTAATTTTGGACCACTCCTCTTCACAAAACTGTTTCAGTGTAGCAATATTCTTGGGATGTCTGGTGTGAATCGCTCTCTTAAGGTCATGCCACTGCATTTCAATCGGGTTGAGGTCAGGACTCTGACTGGGCCACTCCAGAAGGTGTATTCTGTGCTGCTACAGCCATTGTTTTGTTGAATTACTTGTATGCTTTGGGTCATTGTCCTGTTGCATCACCCATCCTCTGCGGAGCTTCAGTTGGCGAACAGATGGTCGTATATTTTCCTGCAAAATGTCTTGATAAACTCTGGAATTCATTTTCCCATCAATGACAACAAACCGTCCAGGCCCCGAGGCAGCAAAGCAGCCCCAAACCATGATGCTCCTTCCGCCATGTTTTACAGTGGGGATGAGGTTTTGATGTTGGTGTGCTGTGCCTTTTTTTCTCCACACATAGTGTTGTGTGTTCTTCCCAAACAACTCAATCTTGGTTTCATCTGTCCACAGTATATTTTGCCAGTAGTGCTGTGGAACATCCAGGTGCTCTTTTGCAAACTTCAAACGTGCTGTAATATTCTTTTTGGACAGCAATGGCTTCCTCCGTGGTGTCCTCCCATGTACTCCATTCTTGTTTAATGTTTTCCTTATTGTAGATGTGTCAACAAAAATGTTAGCATGTGCCAGAGATTTCTGTAGGTCTTTAGCTGACACTCTGGGATTCTTCTTTACCTCATGCAGCATTCTGCTCTGTGCTCTTGCAGTCATTTTTACAGGACGACCACACCTAGGGAGAGTAGCAACAGTGCTAAACTTTCTCCATTTGTAGACAGTCTGTCTTACCGTGGACACATGAACATCAAGGCTTTTGGAGATACTTTTGTAACCCTTTCCAGCTTCATGCAAGTCAACAATTCTTGATCGTAGGTCTTCTGAGAGCTCTTTTCTGCGAGGCATGGTTCACATCAGACAGTGCTTCTTGAAACCAGTAAACCCAAAGCAGGTGTGTGTTTTTTAAGGGCAGGACAGCTGTCAGCAACACATCCAATATCATCACACTTATTGGAGTCAAGGTTGGCTCACTCCTGGCTCCAATTAGCTCTGGGAGAAGTCATTAAGCTAGGGCCTCACATACTTTTTCCTCCCTGCACTGTGAATGTTTACATGTTATGTGCAATTAAACCATGGCAACATCTAATGTTTGTGTAGTATTATGTTCAGCAGACTGTGTTCTTCTATTGTTGTGACTTAGATGACGTTCAGAGCACATTTTATGCCCAATTCATGCAAAACTCCACATAATCCCAAGGGGTTCACATACTTTTTCTTGCAACTGTAGAACTGGGAGAAACTGAAAAAGACTTGCAAATACCGAATAAAAAGGAAATGGCGGAGATGTTTAAAAACTTGGAAAAATCTATAAAGCAAGAGATGGGGATAATGCGGAAAGAAATGGGACAACTGCTAATTAGGGTGGAAGAAACCGAGGAGACAGTCAAATATCATACCCAAATTATCCCAAAAATAGAGAAATTGATAGTGGATACCCGGAAGGAACAAAAAAGACTGCTTTATATGATGGAGGACCAAGAAAATAGAGAAAGGAGAAATAACATTAGAATAAGAGGAGTCCCAGAGTTGCTACAGGGGGAAGATTTAAAGGAGACCACATGCAAAATTTTGAACTCCATAATGGATAGACCTGGTGCGGAGACGTATAAATTGGATGGAGCTTATAGGATAGGAAAATTCCAACAAGAAAAAGGCCCAGAAAAATCAAGAGATATAATTGTCCAATTTCATAACTATGGAGATAAGGATGAGATATGGAAGAAGATCAAGGGAAGATCTAATATTAAATATGGAGGGAAAAATATTCAAATTTTTGCAGATATAGCACCTGGGACATTGAGAAGAAAAAGGACATTGAAACCATTGTTGGAACTGTTGAAAAGACATAATGTGCAGTATAGATGGGGTCGATCAGCATGTTTAATCGGCTGGAGAGATGGAGTCACTGCATTTTTGAGAACCCCTGAAGATATGAAAGAATTTTGTAATAAATTTGAACTGCAGAGAATAGAGATCCCGGAATGGGAAGAGGAGGAGGGAGAATCATATATGTTGGGAAAAGAGGAATGGCAGCTAATTAGGAGAGAAAACAGAGAGCAGATAAATAGAGGGACAACGGGGAGGAGGGGGGGAAGGTGAGCGCCACATGGACAGAACCGAACTCCCAGGTAGGAATCAAAAGTGGGACCTTTTCCACAAATGATCCATAGGCAAACAAAAAGCCTAATAGGGGGGGGGGGAGGAGGGAGGAGTATCCGAGGGAGGGGGGGTAGGGGGAGGGAGGGGGGGGGGATTGAGGGGGGGGAGGGAGGTGGGGATGACGAGGGGGGGAGGGGGGGGATGGAGGGGGGGAGGTTCGAGGGGAGGGAGAGAATTGGGGAGGGACAGGGGATAGAGATTTTTAAAACTGACATCTTGTATGAAAGGAGAGGTTTTGGGAGGAGGAAGAGGAAGGGAAAGGGTAAAAAAAGGAAGAAGACAAATAAAATATGGAGGAAATACGCTTGGTAACCCATAATGTAAATGGATTAAATTGCCCAGGTAAAAGATTTAGACTATACAGGGAACTACAACATAGAGAGGCCTCAGTTGTCTTTTTGCAGGAAACACACCTAGAGTTAAAAAAAAATATTAAGCTAAGCTCTAGACAACACCCGACATGGTATTATGCAGATTCCCCAGTTAAGAGAGCTAAAGGGGTAGCTATAGGATTTGCAAAAAACATTAGGTTTGAACTAGAAGATAGAAAGACGGACCCGGAGGGGAGGTTTCTGTTCTTGAAAGGTAAACTACAGGACGTAGAATGTACGCTTGTAAACATATATTGCCCTAATAGAAAGCCAGAGAAGTTTTTGAAAGAAGTTATGAGAAGATTGATGGACTTTGGAAAGGGATACCTAATAGTGGCGGGAGACTTTAACATTTGTATGGATCCACAAATAGATACAACATCCAGAGTACAGAGAGGGGAAAACAGGTCCATGGGATTATTGAAAAGGGTGATGAAAGAGTGTCAATTGGTGGATAGCTGGAGAGTTGTTAACATGAGAGATAGAGATTACACCTTTTTCTCTAGTGTACATAGGACATACTCTAGATTGGATTATATTATGGTAGACCATCGACTCGTTGAGGATTTGGTTAAAGTTAAAATAGAAGCAATAACTTTTTCGGACCATGCTCCTGTAGTATCGGAATTAAGATGGGGAGGGAAGGTATCAGGAGGCTTATCATGGAGATTGAATGAGACACTCCTCATGGATCCAGATACTGACCGGAAGATCAGAGAGGAAATAGAGAGGTTCTTTGAGGAAAATGAAACAGGGGATATATCACTAGCTACAGTGTGGGAGGCACATAAAGTATATATAAGAGGTATCCTTATTGCGACTGGGGCAAAGAAAAAAAGGGAAAGACGAGAGAAGATCAGTGAGCTTTTGAAGGAAATAGCTGAGATGGAACGCCTACATAAACATAATATAAGGAAAGAGATAGAGCAAAGGGTGATAAAAAAGAGGGAAGAACTAGAGAAAGTAATGGAGGAGGAAAAAATGAGAACTTTTAATAAGATCAGTGGAGAAAGATATAGATGGGGAGATAGATCAGGAAAATACTTGATGAGAGCCTTGAGGAGAAAGAAGAACAGGAACTACATAGATAAAATAAAAAACTCCAAGGGAGAGTTAGTCCATTCAACTAAAGACATTGCAAAGGTATTTAAAGATTACTATAGTAAATTATACAATATTGCCCCCAAGGATGATATAAATAAAGATAAAGTAATAAATATTGAAAAAAGAAGAGATTATTTAAGGAAGGCAGGATTACCAAAATTAAATGCAGAATTATTAAACTCCTTAGAATCTGATATCACACAAGAAGAACTACAAATAGCATTAAAAAGCTTTAAGACGGGAAAAAGCCCAGGTCCAGACGGGTATACAGTGAGGTATTATAAAAAATATGCTGATTTACTGATACCTAAGTTAAAGAGATATATGGAGGCGTTGGGGGGAGAGATGGAGATAAGACAGGAATCCCTTCTGGCACAGGTGGTTTTGATACATAAGGAAGGTAAAGACATCACCAACTGTTCAAGTTATAGACCGATATCATTACTAAACGTAGATACGAAGTTGTATGCAAAAGTATTGTCGAATAGGTTAGGAGATCTGATGCCGGACTGGATACATGGAGATCAGGTGGGTTTTGTTAGAGGAAGAGAGGGTCGAGATAATGGGTTGAGGTCCCTGATGCTTATACAGAAAAGTAAATTGGAAAAAAAACCAGTAGTGCTGCTCTCGATAGATGCGGAGAAGGCGTTCGACAGGGTTAACTGGAGTTTTATGATAGACACACTGGAGATCTTGGGATTGGGTAGTAGGATGAGAAAGTGGATTGGAAAGTTGTATGAAGGACCGTCCGCGATGGTAATGGTAAACGGAGAGAGATCAGAGACCTTTTCTATGTCAAATGGAACCAGACAGGGATGCCCACTTTCCCCACTGTTGTTTGTTCTATCATTAGAACCCCTGTTATCAACAATTAGGAAAAATATAGATATAAGGGGAATAAATGTTGGAAAGACAGAACATAAGATAGCCGCTTTTGCGGATGATTTATTATTCTATGTTGGCAACCCGAGAATAACACTTCCTAACTTAATGAAAACACTGAAAGAATATGGGGAAATGTCAAATCTAAAAATCAACCCGAGCAAAACAGAGATATTAAATATAAATCTTCCAATGAGTGAAAAAGAAAATATACAGAGAGAGTTTCCCTTTATATGGAAAGATAGAGAAATAAAGTACCTGGGAGTAAAACTTACTCCCTCACAGAAAAATCTTTATAAAGCTAATTATATCCCAATGTTAAACGAAATCAGAGAGGAATTGAGGAAAATGGGTAGTGGGAATCCTTCCTGGCTGGGTCGTATTAACCTGATAAAAATGGTAATTCTCCCAAAAGTACTGTATAAATTTCAGATGATTCCCATTAATCTCCCAGAGTTGTATTTTAAGACAATTAAGCGAATGGTAACTAAATATATATGGAAAAATAAAAAACCTAGGATATCATATGATGTGTTAAGCAGAAATAAAGAAAAAGGGGGGTTGGGATCACCGGACTTTAAAA
The DNA here is from genome assembly GCF_062004578.1 of Staurois parvus. NCBI lineage: Eukaryota > Metazoa > Chordata > Amphibia > Anura > Ranidae > Staurois > Staurois parvus. The sequence goes on along the minus strand of NW_028317853.1, from coordinate 3,033,846 downwards.
GATACCATAGGGCAGTCATTCTAGCAAGAATTTTTGACTGGATACATAATTCAAAGAGTAAACATTGGGTCACGATTGAAAACACACTTAGTAGAAAGGATCTGGGTAGGAGTGTATGGGTGTCACCACAGTTTAGAGAATTAGAGGAGAGCACGAGTATATACACGAGGATTGTAATAAGGGAGTGGGATAAAATGCACAAACAGAGGAAATGGGACTTCAATTCACTGTTGATGTCACTAAGAAATTCAGAGTTTTTTCCCCCAGGTAAAGAGGAAATTTCAGGTAGATGGATTATGAAGGAAGATACTCAGCTGAGAGATGTAATGAAGGGGGTACACTTAAGAACACTGGAGGATTTGAAAAGGGAAGAGGGAAGGATTTTCACTAGGATAGATATATGGAGATACAATCAATTGAAACAATTTGTGGAGAAATTGACGAAGCCCCTTAGAACTAGGAAAGAGTGGAATGAATTTGAGAAATACTTAGAAGATAGAGGTGATGGGAAACACAGCACTGCTAAAGCATATAAAGCTCTCACGGACTTAGATAGTAAGTTTAAATTAAAATATATAGAAAAATGGGAAAAGGATCTAGGAGTGGAGTGGGAAGAGCACACACAGAGGAAAATATTTAGAATGGTACACGAAAATATTAGCATGCGTGAGGTAGAAATGAATTTTAAATGTTTGACAAGGTGGTATCTAACACCGGTGATAGAGCACAAGATGAGTGAGGAGAAGCAACCTTGGTGTTGGCGAGGGTGTGGAGGGTTGGGCACGATGTATCACATATGGTGGGAATGCTCAAAAATACAAGTATATTGGGAAAAAATTATAAATCAAATCACGAATATCACTGGAATGGAGATAGGATTGGATCCTGAAACCTGTCTTTTTCACAACTCAAAATTACCTGGAAATAAATATAGAGAACTGAGTATATTGTGCTACTTAAATGCAGCAAAAAGTCTGATTCCTAAGTTCTGGGGTAAAGTTGAAGCACCGAGGGAAGTGGACTGGATAAATAGAGTGGACCAGATTGCTAGACTGGAAAAACTTTATTATATACAGGAAGATAGGATGGTGACATATCATATGAAATGGGAGAAATGGGAGGAGTTCAAAGGGAAGGTAAAGGAAGGTACTGAGTAAGTAAGCATAAAGAAAAGGGTAAGAGAGGACAAAAAGAAAGGAAGGAAAAAGGGGAAGTGACAGGGAGAGAGAGAAAATATAGGAATTGGCCTTTCTTTCTTTCCTTTTCCTTTTCCAGGCCTTGGTTTCCAGAGGATATGAGATACAAGTAGATCAGATAGATGTCAGGGGTATTTTGAAGCGGGGTGGGAGGTGGGAGGGTTAAAAGGAAGGGAGTCATGGGGAGAAAATGATTTGAAATTAGTGTTTTATGAGATTTTGTAATGTTATATTTTACACTATGGAAATGTGTATTGTCTTACTTGAAAAATGAATAAATATTTAAATAAAAAAAAAAGTATCAAAGATTATAACGTCACATATAGTTTCCGGGAAAACGTCGTCCGGTATACTTATACGTGGTCGGCATGGTCAACTGATCGTAAGAGACACAACAGACATTGCACAGGATTGTAACAACTGCTGCAAAAGTGACTGCAGAGCTCAATTTCAATTTTCAGAAGTGGAGAGAGTGGTGTAACACCCATAAATCGAGGGCTATTGATTAACAGAAAACTTTTATATGGTTCGATGAATCTAGCATCATACTGTTCCCAACCACCAGATGTGTGCTGAACACAGTTCCAAGCTTTCGCCTGGGACTGTCTTTTGCTAATGGTAAAGCATAGTGGCAGTAAAATCATGGTTTGGGCAGCCATAGGGAATTCTGGTATTCTGCAGGCCTCATCATCACATTGAAAGTAGAGTCACAGCCAGCGACTATGTTCAAATTTTGGCTGACCATGTGCACCTCATGGTGCAGACATTGGTTCCCAAAGACAGTGCCATTTACCAAGATGATATTGCTCAAATTCACGTAGCTGGTGTTGTAAAATCGTGGTTTGAAGAGTATGCAGATACAGTCTTGCACCTTTCCTGGGTGCCACAGTCGCAGGACCTCAATATCATAGAGCCACTATGGTCAATTTTGGAGAACAAGGTTGGGGCTTGTTTCCTTCATTTTTCAGCATCTCTGCAACAACTGGAATTATGTTTCCATGAAGAGTGGTATCAAATTCCATTATCCACCGTCCAAGACTTATATTTGTCAATTCCTAGGAGAATTCAGGCCGTCTTGGATGCCAAAGGCGGTCCAAAATCATATTAGGTAACAATTTAGTTTGTTTACCTGGTGTTTCCATAATTTTGTTCAACCCCTGAATATCAAGGTTTTGAATTGGGTGAAACGTAGATCAGGAGGTCAACTGCAGATTACATTCACCTGTCAATGAATTCTGAATGAGCTCAGGAGGGTCTGAAACTGATGCCATCGCCACAAGCCCAAAGTCAATCCACATAGACCCTACTATTTAGACTATATCATTTCTTTTATATTAAGCAGGGTGGCTATAATTGGTCTTAAAATACAAAATGTGACTAATAAAACTCATGCACTGTGAAAAACAATAATAAATAAAATAACAATTTAAAAACCATCGTATTTCTACTTTAAACACCGCATGTGTCTGTCTAGAATACAACACATCTTATATGATGAAATCAGGGCAGGTAGAGGCACATCATAACCTTGTCTTTGAAAAATATAACCAGAGGGTCTGTTTATTGTAACCGAAGTCAAATAAATTAATCTTATAGTAACGCATGTCGAATGAAATGCCTATGCCACTCTTCGGGAACATGTTATCATTCTATTTAAAACAAAAATTTTCATGATACTAGCAGCTTGGGGGATGGACTCTTAGACATCTATAGGGGTGAGGGGATGAGGTCAGCGAAAGGAGATTTTGGCCATGGGATGCAGGTATACACCCAGGACAGGGAAGGTGGTGTACTTTAGGTCAGGGGAGGTGCAAAGGATAATGTAGTTTGTGTGAAAGTGCACTTATCCTTTGTCTGCTTGTCTTCTGTTTATTATACATAAACAAACAAGTGGTGCACTTCTGAAAATGGATGATGCTTTAAAATACAGTTTCTAAAATGCTCTTATGCGCTCCCTGGCGTGTGCATGAGCACTGTACTGTGATTGCACTGTCCTCTAGACAGTGCGTTCATAGACAGAAGGTAAAAAAGGCAATGGCTCTTTACCATGTTATTCCTGTGACCAATCACAGCATCACACAATGCAAACAATGGCTGTGGTTAGCAGCTGGCTTTCAGTTTTCTTTTATGTACCCAGTCTTTGCTGTACAGCTGGATGTAAGGGATTAAAGATTATACTGTATGAAAAAAAAATATTAGAGCAGTCAGCTAAATGTCTGCTATTATGTCAGAATAGTAAGAAATTACACTAACAAGTAACCCTTCTAATATGCCTTTTCAATCTGAAAATAGATATAAAACCTTCAACACAGAACAGGCCCTCTCTGCTGTGCACATCAAACATTGCTTGGATTGGTACCAGCCTATCACTAGCAGAGCCAGACCAGGCTTGTAGGCCACTTTCACAAGGAGCATTGTCCACTCTGATCAGCAGGGGATCTGTGAACACATTCCCTGCTGATCAAAGCCAAATGGGACTGATGTCACATCTGTGTAGGCATGTGCAGTCTATTTTCTTCACTGCAGGTAGTTCTTGTTTGGAACGGTACTGCAGATGGAGGTTCCCTTGGTTCCCATGGGCAGCGTTCCAGTTGTCTATGCTGCACCCAGGTGACCCTGGCAGTCATCTTGAGTCATGCAGAGTCTTTTTAAGTCCCTGAACCCAGGTTTTGGTGAGTTTTGGCAAAGTGGCTAGTGTAGGGGGAACTTTCCTATATGTCAGGAACAGCAATAGCAGTAGGGACAGGTTTTGGAGGAGTAGGGACCTTCCAGGATCTACGTCTGTACTTCAGCAAGCTCCCTTTTGAGTTGGTCCGGCCAGGCCTCATTCCAGTCCCTCCGGCAAATGCTATCTTTTTTGGGCCTACTACCGGAACTACTGCTGCATTGACTGTAGGCTCCTGGTCAGGTGAGCTTTTTGGCCAGTTGTTGTACTGTTTGCAAGTTCTTCAATACATTGGTTACTGCACTCCAGGCCTCTGTGTGTTTACTGCCATGCTGCACCTACCCAATATCCATGCCCGGTCAGTTTTATGCAGAGTGGAAATGAGTAGACCTCATTTTATGGGTGGTCCAGTGCCAACAGTCCCTGCTGTCTGTTTACTAGAAGCTACCTCCAATCCGCTCTGCAAAAATGGAAAAGGGCTCAGTCCTCTTCTGATGTTTTTTCCAGACTGGAATGGACCCAGAGGTAGGTCAGTGTAAAAGCCTGTCCATAGAGCTGCATGGAGCTTCTGATTAGGGAAACCTCATTGGAATGGCCCTGTGAAAGGGGTCTTAAAGTAGACCTTTACCTAAAAAATAAACTACTAGCAACATCTTTTTATTGTAGAACAGACATGTACTACCGTATATTTCTTTTGTGGTTTAAGCTTTTTATCCACCTGCTAGCCAGCTTTGTTTAGATTGTACACGGAGTGGCATGCACAGGGCAGCATACAGTCATGACATGCCTTGGCACTAGGATGAATTAACTCCCCTAGGCATGCACAGGGGTTGCATCATCCCAGGCCAGCCAGTCAAGATGACACTCTGCCTGAAAGTAGACAGTGAGAAGACATTAGCACCAGTGAGGTAATTTATGTTCCACATTAAAAAATGGCGTGGGCCCCACCCCTGCCCTATCCATACAATACTCTTAGGTCTGGTGTGGATTTTGAGGGAAACCCCACGCCAAAATTGCAAAAAAGATGATGTGGCATCCCCCCAAATTCCATACCAAACCCTGATCCGAGCATGCAGCCTGGCAGGTCAGGAAAGTGGAGGGAAAGAGCGAGGGCCTCCCTTATGAACCATACCAAGCCAAATATGAGGGGTGCACTGGAGTAGGGAAGGCTCCCCCCCAAAGCACCTTGTTCCCATGTTGATGGGGACAAGGGCCTCTTCTCCACAATCCTGGGTGTTGATTGTGGGGGTCTGTGGGCAGGGGACGTATTGGAAACTGGAAGCCCCTTCTAATAAAGGGACCCCCTACCTGTAAATGAGTATAGGGTACATGGTACCCCTACTCATTTACCAAAAAAAGTGAAAGTTAGTAAAAAAAAAAAACAACAGTTTTTTGACAAGTCCTTTATTAAAAGAAACCCCAAAAACAAAAACAGTGTCCCCTGAAGTAAATCCATCACCAAATACAAATAACACCGCAGCCGCTGCCTTGAAAAAAAAAATGTCCATACTCGATGCTGGCTCCTGCCGTCTGACAGCTCCGCAGCCTCCCGCTGCTAAATAAACAAAGAGGCAGGGCCACTTAGTGACTTCACTGGATGACCCTGTCCCTTTGTGGTGTCCTAGCATGCCCCGGTATATTATAGCAACCGCCTTTTTCTAAAGACTGGTAAACTGTAAAATATGACATTTTTGTGGGTTTAAACACACTTTAACCCTTTCACTGCGAGAGCCATTTTTGCATTTTTTTCACACGCGCATATTTTAAAAACCATTTTAAGCCTAGGAGTTAGTTAAAACCACCAAACATTATACATTTTTGAAAGCAGGCACTGGAGAATAAAATATTGGTATTGCCAGTTTTGTATGTCACACGATATTTGCGCAATGGTTTATCAAGTCCAAATTTTGAGCGCTGAGTAATTAGGCACCCAACATGACAAGCTTTAAAATTGTGGGTGCCCACAAGTGACTACAAACTTCAGTACCCTATATTTTCCATAGGTGATGATTTAAAAGCTCCTACGGGTCATCACTTTTGAGTTAAGAATGAATATTGGCCCTAGAGTTATAGCTCTCACTCTGATGTGTGCAGCGATATGTAGCATGTGTAGCACACGCAACGTTTTCATTTGTGGGCACTCCTGGAGGTGTGTTTATGTTCATGTGTGCGCGTGTACGTGCGAGCAGGCCCATAATTTTATTTTGGGGGGGTTCTAAGCGCTTGGCTGTAACTTTATTTTTTGACACTTTTGTTTCACTAAAACATTATTTATATAACATAGGGGACAAAAAAATGGGACAATGGAGCCCAGGAAGAGTGGCGAGGGGGTGGCACAGTTCCGACAGTAGCAGGAGCCAATCGGGTGGCTGTACATCCACTTGATCACTTTCATTGGAAAGTGAACAGTTGGCTTGTGGAGTGTACACTTTTTATATATTAACAAAAAATATGATGAACAAGCATATACAATGTAAGAGTCACATCAAACATGAATATAAATTAAATATTGCTATATCAACTCAAAATGTGTGAGGCAAATACCCCATATGTTTTCAGTGAAATGGATAAATAATTTAATACCATGGACTGGAGGTTTCTAAAAAAGCTACACAGAATGATATAAGGTAAATACCAAATAAAAACATCAAGAAGACAAGTAATTTTTAAAGTGTTAATTTTTTTACTTTCGTATGTCTTCTTGCTTAGTTAAATACAACATTACAACCTAAAGCTCCAATAAAATCAACTTTTTTTTTTTACAGATTCAGCTAATGAAAGTAACTTTCTTTTCATAATTTGGTCATTTTCCTCCTCATTACCTCCCTTTTGTCTGAGTTGGATGCTGTCAGGGTATACATGCAGGAAGTCCTAGTGTTGCTGCAGGCTAGAAAGCCTGAATATCTAAAGTGGCTGAATATTTTATGACACACAATATCCTTCTGATTACTCTGCAAATCAGCTCTATTCTTTAGGAGTCCTGGATAGGCAGGACCTCAGTGCACCTGTCCAGTGTATTCAGAAGGCGCTTTGCTAAATTAACATCAGCAGATAATGACATTTAGTGAACTCTTTAATGTGTGTAAGATAATCTGTCTTCTTATCTATTTTTTTGTGCGTGTTTCATGGAGTACAGCACCTATGATTGATCCATTGATCCTATTATCTATCAAGTGCCACTTCAGATAAAATCTGCTACTGAAGTTCTTATTAATAATTTAATTATGTTCTTTATTTTTATATCTATTCCCTACTGTGTTTTTTATGTGTCTTTTTTCCTCAAAACTATACAACTTTTTCTAACGTATCTGCTGAGCGTACCATTTTTACAAGTGATGCACTGGATTTATCTTTGTGATTATCAGCTGGTGAATTGATGAAAGTGCATTTACAATAAAGTTCCTGGCGGTGATATCTTGTGTGGTTTCATGGGGGGTACAAAATAAGATGTAAATGTTTGAGATGATATATTTTTGGGGACACAACACTCACATTACCATACCCCCCCCCCCTTAAACACACACACACACACACACACACACACACGGACATGGCTTTTTTCCTCATACAATAGGTGCAGGTACTCCACCCAGGACCCCCCCCACCTCATCAAATAGTGGGTGTGGTCAAACAGTGGGAGGGTCTTAAAGTCTTAAAGGCCAGGAGTGTATTACGTACACATACCTCTCAACTGTCTGTGATTTTGAGGGAAGATCCCTTATCTTAGATTGTAAGCTCCAAGGAGCAGGGCCCTCCTAACCCTCTTGTATTGAACTGTATCGTTGCTGTATTGTCTCCCTTTATATTGTGAAGCGTTCAGCAAACTGTTGGCGCTACATAAATAATATTAATAATAATAATTTGGAACAAAGTCCCTCTGTCCCTCTTTCCCCCTCATTTGTCCCTCATTTTGGTCTGGTCTATATAGTTGTACATAAAATGTACTATTTATTTTTTAGAAACTGTTTCACAGTGCTAAACCTTTCATCAAATTTTTTGCATTTGTAAACTCCATAAGCCAGTATATAGGAATAGTAGTGGTAAAATAAAAAGCACTTGAAGGTTAAACCAATCTTTTTTTGGTCTAATGGTCCTTTAAGGGGGCATGGCAGGCAGTATGTCCTATATCTATTATTATTATTATTATTATACAGTATTTATATAGCGCCAAAGGGTTTGCTCAAGGGTTTGCTGTACAAAGGCAGGGGGACAAGACATGAGACAAGAGAGAGACAGTGCGATACACGAGGGGTTCGAGGGCCCTGCTCTTTCGAGTTTACAATCTAGGTGTCCCTCATTCCCATCTCAAAAAGTTGGAAGGTATGTGTACAGAGTTCAGGGGTGCACTACACACAGAGTGTAGAGTTCAGGAGTGTACTACACACAGAATGCAGAGTTCAGCCTTCTTCCACAGCTGCTTACCTCTGCATCCCCCATTCACATCTCACTTTCACCCTTTTTCAGCTCTGATCTCTGCATTCACTGCCCCCCCTTCTTAATCCTCTTCCGCTCAGATGGATTGGATCAGCGGTAGCCACCTATAAACGGACAGTGAAGTCCATTTACTCCCGGCTGCCCATACAGCAAGCTTTGTCCATGTCTGCTGTGCAGATACTGAGCAGACACAGATGTGTCATCCGCACGCTTTGCCCTGATCAGCAGGGGGTCAGCTCACAGATCCTCTGTAGATTGCAATGGAATCTGTCTAGTGTGAAAGGGGCCTTAACTGCCTTTCCTAAGACAGTGCAGACCTAGCTATGGTAAACCAGCAATGGGGATTAGATAAATGGCAGGGAGACTATTGACAAGACTGGGGATGGTTCCTTTGCCCTTTGCTTGACTTTTTTGGAAACAGCCTTCCGAGTTAAATTTTCACATGTAACCACTATGTAATCATACTTTTATGTGGCATTTGTTTTTGTGCTAGAGCTGCATCTAGCAAAGCTTTGAGCTTGTGACACCAGCTTTCAAGGCACCAGCAACTAGCACATACGAGACTTGCAAATTTGGAGAAAAAGTATTGTGCCGTAAAAGAAGACTTAAAATACAAATTAAATTTACTAACTTTAAAAATAGAACATATAGATACATGATGTAAGTCCAAGCATAAAAAAGAACATACAAGTGTGGTTACAATGTCTATATTGCTAGCTTTTTGGACAATGCTACTGTGAAAAAAAAATCTCTATTAATATGTATTAATGTAATTTCTTCCCACTTTCCTAGCTCCTCCATAATCACTTCCCTTTGTGTAACCATTAAGAACTAACTCCCTTTGCTTCAAGGGACTGTACGTCTGAACAGTCGTTCCTTCTGAAAATAGCCTTGCTCCTATGTATGTTGCGAAGGCACAATTTTGTACCAGTTGCATAAGGATTTAGGTCTAATGGGAATGATTGAATCCTTTAGAGTATAAATTTCCTGCAAATGTATGAAATGTGTATTTACTAACAACAGTTGTTCCACTATGTAAGCAAGTGACTGAAGCATAAAGCAAAAATGACATGTATGCATTATTGTATTACACTTTATACACGTCTGGGTGTTAGAGAGCACTTAGTGTAGGGGAAATACAGGTTTTAAGATTTGACATTTTTATACATTTGTCCTGGAAATTTAAAGTAGAAGAAAACCCTAACTATATCCTTTCTTAAAAATGTCCCCTACTCCTCCTCCTCCTATGTATCCTCTCCAACCTATATAAAAAAAATCTGTGTACTTACCTATTTTCAGTCCACTCAGGTCTGGTCATGTGATCCTGCTGCTCTGTGTAAGAAAGAGTTTGACAATGGTAATGAATTCCAGGAGCAGTGACATCACTCATAGGCTCCCATGGACCAGCTGTTGTAGACGTTCCCTCCTCTCCCCTGCAGCAGCAGGGTAGCTGTGTGATCATGTCACTTGACCAGATCAGATAAAAAGGTTTAAATGTGACTTCCACTTCAAAGCCTTGATTTTACATGTGATTGTTGACCACCTAATTGGAGCATTTTTTGGGATGGTGTGAGAGACATCAGGGATACCAAAGGATGTGACTGATATGGCTCCCAGGATCCCCCCCAAAAAAAGGCTGATTTCGTACCCTGACTCAGAAACTGCTGGGTCTTTCCCTTTTACTGAACCAAATGAAGACTCATTACGATCAATTGAAACACTTAGAATACAGTCTTATGCTTACAAAAGTGTTGTGTCAGGTACCACACATATGATAATTGTGTTTAATAATGAGATGTGGTGGAACCCTTTTTAAAAGAAATAGTAGTGGCTAAGCTCTCAAAGACAATAGTAATACAGAGATTTAGTGTGAATAACCACTGTAGTTAAAGTATAATTGTCATGAGTGGAATATGAAGGCTGCCATTGATGGTCTGCTTTTGAAAATGCTAGTTGACGCGCTGTGATTGGCAACAGTATTTTCCGAGACATAAACACAGTACAAACATGCTGCAAGTAAATGTCAAAAAATACTATATACTTGCTCAAATTTAATGAAACAGAAAGCACTGAAAACTACGCATCAACAGAAAAGCCAGGTAACTAGCATATTCAAACGTATAGGCCATCTGTAGCAGACTAAATGTATCTCTGATGACAGGTTTCCATTAAAGTCATGGAATGATTAAAGAGTAGTATACAGTATGTGTTGGTCAGTATAAAAAAGACGATACATTAACATGTGTAGAGTTGTGCATTAAAGGTTCCTTCCTCAGTTACTTCTGCATGCAGGTTACAACTTACATGGCTTAATAGGTGGATATTCTGATCTGGGGAAGGCAGTAGGAATCAGTCAAACAATCTATTCCCTAAAAATAATGCAATCACAATCATTTTGTTTCCTGTACACACCAGTTCCAATTTGGTTTCTCATGCTGATAGGCTATTAAATGGCTTTCTTGTAAGAACAATGGCAATGCCTTTCATCTAACCTGCTATTCTCCAGTTATCCTTTATAGTGGCTGGAGAACTTGCTGTCCCACTGGGAAAGGGATAAGACTGATGACATTGGTGGCTTTCCAACTCAGTAGGTTTTTATGTCTGTACCTTTAACATTAGGCAGTTCAGGTTTATCAAATCTTTGTTAAATATAGGAAATACAGTCATTAGGTTTATAGAGGGCCATATGGCTTGATCTTCCAGGGTTTATATTAGAGAAAACATACTGATTTCTTAGCAATATACTGTATATATCAATGCAAATGAGGTTTTTGAAGTCTTTATAAAAAATATTAACATATGTTCAATTATGTTTCTTTTTTATTTTACTTATTTGTACTGAAAGAATTCCACATTTCACATCAGTTCCTATCTAGGAAAAAGCTTCAAATCCAACATACTCACTCCAGTTACACCAGAAAACACTCACTAAATATAATTTAGGAGGAAACCAATTTAACTACTAGTATACTTTTGAATTGTGAGAAAAAAATAGGAGAACTTAGAACAAACGCCTAAAATGTAAGATGATACAAGCTCTATATGTATAATATCCTTGCTAATTCACATTGGGATATTTTGATCCATTTGAATAGAAAATGGTGACTTTCAATACATAAAAATATGAATTTAGTTAAACTCCAGATTCTTATATCTCTCAAAGAACCCATTGGTGATGTTTACTTATCTGTGTCCTCAATGAAACCATAGGTGTCCCTATCTTGCCTCCAGAATCTTCAAGTACTGAACGTTCTCATTCTTGGGCATTACGGATCACAAACACCCTCCAGGCCCATATACCCCTTCTGGTTCTTCTGATGGCCCATACTTTGCATTACAAACATTCTAGTCTGTGATATCCAATTACACATGCATACACAGATGACAGTAAAACAATCTTGGTTCAGTATATGATTTAAACCTATGTCTGTCATTGTTTTACCATTCATTGCCATATAATCTCTGAATACTGTGGACTTAAATGAAAAAAAGTTGTTTCTGTTACTGTACATCAGAAACGACCCAGTAGTTTACTGTGGCAGGACAAAATGAATGCTTTAGAACAATTATTGAGAAAATCTGCCTAAACATAAAATAATTAACATTTGTGAGACTTAGATTAGCTCTCTTCTGGATTTACAGCAATGCTTTTCAACAGACTGCACTTAAGATCAGTCACTTCGCACAATATATTTTGAAACTGCCTTCTAAAGCAATTCGAAGCATCAGAAAAGAGGATGTGAAGGATAAGCCTGTAATCTGTAACACATGCAGAGCATGGCATATAACTTGAAAAAAACATTATCCCTAAATGATAAATACTTGACTCACTTCCCACCAGTAGGCAATTAAGCTTTTGAGAGGGATTAGCCCTTTCAACTGTTTATTGGGAGGGCCTTCATTAGCTATAGAAGGCATGAAAGTGACACAGAGCACAATAAACCAAGTAAATATTTGGCTTATTGGCCAACACAATATTTTTTGTGCCAAATAAAGGGAAAGGAACGGGGTTGGATTTACCATTAGGCTGTGCCTAAATGGCAAAAGCAAAGTGGTAGTTGTTTCCTGTGTAATCAATAGTCACATAGTTTTCTCCTATTTCCCAATATCAACAGCAATACAGTCATCGTATATAAGCCTTTTAATACCCGTTACATTATTGTAAGCCAGTTTGGGAACATTAAAAATATGCTCTATGTAAAAGGGATGATCCTAGCACCAGGAGTGATTGTGTACCTATAGTCTTCAGTAATGGAAATGCAGATTTAGACAAGAATAATGATTTTATACAAAGGGAGGCCACAGACTGAGTGGCATTTGCACATGTGTACAAAATCATACCACCAAACCACCATTCCAAACCACCATTTTCTTTGACTCAACTAATGCATAGTTTATATAGTTAGCAGAAAACAACAAATAAAAGAGCGCTCCCAACCCTGTGGCAGTGAATAAAGTCACAAGCCCAGGAATAGATAAAATCGAAATTCACTTTAATGTTGAGTTAAAAGGGATGACATGTAGGAGTGTGCAGACTGATACATCACCAAGCCAGTGGAGAGAAGAAACACATATTCCCAGAAGCCGGAGGATGACACATGATCCTGGACCCAACAGTAGGTGGCTCAGCTCAGGAGCCTCAGGACAGTGGGAGGAGTGTGTGGATGGCGGATCACTAACAGCGCATCTGCCGGAAGTCACATGTCCCAGACCTAGATGTAATGTCATACACCTGGCAAGAGACCGTCCGAACAAGGGCTGGTGAGGGTAAACTGGAAGCCTAGAGGAGCACTCAGATCATGTCAAACCAAAGGAGAGAAGCTGGTCATCATGATAACATGTTTCAGGGACTTACCCCTTCCTCAGATCTTAGTGATCCCAGTATATGTAAGTGATATAACTAAAGGTTTGTTGGGTAAGGTATGTATTTTTGCTGATGACACAAAGGTGTGTAATAGGGTTGATATCCCTGGACTATCTGTAACATGGAACATGATTTGGCATTCCTGGAAGATTGGTCAAAAAAGTGGAAATTGAAGTTCAATGTTTCTAAATGTAAAATAATGCACCAAGGGAAAACGAATCCATTGAGAGAGTACAACATTGGGGGTACAGTGTTGGCCAGCACTTCAGAGGAAAAGGACTTGGGGGTACGTATTTCAGATGATTACAAAATGAGTAAACAGTGTGGCCAGGCAGTGGGGAAAGCGAATAGAATTCTAGGATGCATCGCTAGAGGGGTCACCAGCAGGATTAAGGAGATCCTGATTATAGTTCTTTAGTTAGACCTCATTTAGAATATTTTGTCCAGTTCTGGAGACCTCACAAAAAGATATTGATATGATAGAACTAGTCCAGAGACGGGTAATAAAAATGGTGTAAGGTCTGGGGGATAAAACATATCAAGAGCGACTTCCGGAACTGAACATGTAAACACTGGAGGAAAGAAGGGAAACGGGAGACGTGATTGAAACCTTTAAATACATCAAGGGGGTGAATAAGGTTCAGGAGGGCAGTATTTTCAACCTGAAGCCAAAATCAAGAACACGGGGACATGACCTTAAACTAACTGGAGGAAAATTCAAAACTAATCTCAGAAAGTACTATGTTACTGAAAGAGTAGCTGATGCTTGAAATAAACTTGCAGCAGAGGTGGTGAGCCAGTCAACCGTAAACAGCTTCAAACATGCTTGGGACAAGCATAGATCTATACTCAGACAAATAAGTTAACAAAAAACAACACCCCCCCCCCCCCAAAAAAAGGGCAGGCTCAATGGACCACTGGGTCTTTTTCTGCTGTCACTTTTCTATGTTTCTATGTAGGTTGAAGATTAGAAGGTGTGACTTCACGCTGACATTATTTGCTCAACAATGGAACAATGGGGGCCTCCATATTTTCTCAGAACTGGCTTCCATTATAGTTTTACTAAACCCACAACAGTAAAATCAGTCTGTATATGTAGTAAAGCATGCTTGTTATACTCACTGTGGAACCTAAAGGGTTAATCCTCTGCATTGTGTAGAAACACTGTTTGATGCCCTCTTCTCTGATCCTCCCCTTCTTCCAGTTTCCTCCTCTTATCTCATGATAAGAGATATTGTGTGGAGTCAATATGTACATGCTCAGTTTGGTGTGTATTGCTAGAGAGATTTTTATTTTTTTTCTTGGGAGAGTGAATGTGATCAGCACAGGGCCAATCAGCACTGTCCAGCCAGAGGTCAGGGGTTCGGCATCTTCCTAGAGTAGAATGAAAACTCCTCCTACAAGCTTTAACCAGTGCTCTGCTGAACACTGATAGAAGTCACATGGCCGCTCTAACTGCTGATGAGAAAAGGTATTTAGCAGGTTATATTTACTAAAATAATTGCACTTCCATGTTCTGAGTACTGTGGGAGACCAGATATAGTGAATGCAGGGTCCTGGGTTTAGTAACACTTTAATTTGTATGCAGACTTACTCTACCTGTAAACAAGGATGTTTGGATTGCATAGGAATACCTAAGTAGACAGGTGGAACAGACGTTCCAAATAGAGGGTCTTCTGGGTGGGTAGGTGGGGGGGGGGATACTGAGGGACAGTATGAAAAATTGTTCAACATGGCCAATCACTGTTTTCTTTGAGGTTAGTTAGCCGAAAGCCTCCAATATTCTCTGTTGCCTCTTTTAAATGTTGAGGGTTATCTCCTGATCCTATTCAATCTCTACTGTATGGTTTGTTACAGATTTGTTGGAGAACAAAGGATTTTCGCTTAGGGTAGAGTCTGTATTCATGTCTAAATGAGTCTAACTGTGCCCCATGGAAAGCTGTCCATATATTTGCAGATCAGGCTGCCTAAGACTTCTCCTTAGTGATGGGTGGCCTGATAATAATAACCTGTAATAGGTATGTCTAGGTATGACCATATTTGCCAAACAAGTGCCTTCTAGCCAACAATATCCATCAACATAATTCTAGGATTGGAATGTTAATGGAAGTCACATAAGCTATATGTTGAGCCTTCTCTATAGATAATGTACATATTTATAGGCACTTTATCTATTAACAAGGTATCTGTACAAGGACTGCATGTGTTCTGAAGACCAGTATGGCAGGACTGTGTGGACTACATACCCCAATTACAATAAAGAACTTGTAGACTGGTTTGGTGGTAATGTTTGTCATCCATGTGAGAGTTTTCTTGCTTACACAAGACTTTTGTAGCCTCTTTTGTTACAATATGTGAAAGAGTAATTAGAGGTGATGTTGCACATGATCTTCTAATGACAATTGACACCTGTTTGTGTGTTTAGGCCAGGAACAACATTCCAGGATGCATCAAGTGGGTGACAACAAAGTCAACACTTTTCAACAGAAACTATCCTCAGGAGGACTGAGACTAAAAACAAACCAATGAGGAAGCAGAATTAAGCCAACAGAAGCATAGGAGTTGATTTAGGCAGCTTACTTTGGATGGGAATTTCTCCTTAGCTTAATGAATGAAGTAAAGCTCTGTTGACTTCCATCATCCAAACATTTGTAAGCAAAAATACAGTTTTTTTCTTTTTTAATTCCTTGAACATGATTGGGTGTTCTCAGTGGCGTCCCTAGGTGGGTGCGGGTGGTGAGCACTGCACCGGGTGACACCAAAAAGTTTTAAAGCAAGCCGACGATCCCCGCAAAATGGATTGGATCTGTGGTAACACATGGTGCCACCTCTCCGATCCATTATGCTCCCCAATCCGCAGATTCGATCCATTTTGCGTGGATCATCGGCTTGCAACCTATACGGGGTTAACTGATCTTGCAACACCGGTCTGGGGGCTGCGACCGGGAGACAAGGAGGGGAAGAGCCAGCCTGTGTGTGCACGACAGGGACCGCCCACCTCTGGAGGGGTGACACCACGTGTTACCACATCGGGTGACACCAACCCTAGGGAAGCCCCTGGGTATTCTATGCAAAGTGAATTTTCACTGCATTCGCTAAGCTAAGGGAAACTTACCTTTAGTAAATCAACCGCACAGATTATCCTGGAAACTATGAGAATAGAGTGACTGATCTCTCCTTTAGAAAACTCTAGTTGTTTTTCTGTTATGCCAATCCATTTATTTTAACCACTTGCCCTCCTGAAGATTTAGCTCCCTTCCTGACCAGGCCATTTTTTGCGTTACGGTGCTGCGTTACTTTAACTGACAAGTGCGCAGTCATGCAACGCTGCACCCAAATTAAATGTATGTCCTTTTTTTCCTGCAAATTCAGCTTTCTTTTGGTGGTATTTGATCCCCTGTGTGTTTCTTATTTTTTGCGCTATAAATAAAAAAAGGCTGACAATTTTGAGAAAAAAAATATATTTTTGACTTTTTGCTATTAAACATGTCCAGTAAAAAAATTTAAAAAATCAAATTTTGTCACAAATTTAGGCCAAAGTGTATTCTGCTCCATGTCTTTGATAAAAAATCCCAATACATGTAAATTAATTGGTTTATGTGAAAGTTATAGCGTTTACAAATGGCGGTATAGATTCTGGAATTTTTCTTTACATTTGTTTCTCAACTAGTAATGGCGGCAATCAGCAACTTATTGCGGGACTGAGGCAGGCATTCTGAAACTGGGGGGAACTGACTTGGTGTCACTGACATCCCCAGTGACACCAATACAGTGAACAGTGCTAAAAAAAAGGACTGACACTGTACTAATGGCACTGGCAGGAAGGGGTTAACATGAGGTGCGATTAAAGGGCTGTGCAGGGAGTGTTTTACTAGGGGGCAGTGTGTTGGTGCTTCACTGTAAGCACACTGCTCTGGATAGCTGTGCGGTGCACAGCCATCCAGAGCAGTGTGTCCGAGTCGACAGGGAGGAGGACTGTTAGTAAACAAAACAGTCCCTGTCAGTAATTGTCGGAAATCACTGTGCGCCGACGAGTAATTACCAGCCAGGACCCGGTTGCGAATGGCAGCGCAGATAGGGAGCTCACGCGCGGGGTATATGTACATGATTTTGCGCACCCATGCCGCCCTGTAGCAGTATCTCTGCTATAGGGTGGTCGGGAAGCGGTTAAAGCTGAATTCCAGCTATGGTATTGGTCCAGCTTGGACCAATGTAAGTATGCATATGTCATACCTGGCCTATCCCTGTGACAGCAGAAAACCGCTGTAGTAGCCACTGCTTCTACAGTAATCCTTGCTGTCCTCCATGTCCCATGCCAAGCACAGGAGGTGAACACAGGAGGTTGCTCGTTTGGCACAGGTCCCATTCAGAGATTGCCTTGCATTTTTCTCAATGAATGAAAATCTGATTGAACATAGTGGAGAGGCAGGGCAGTGATATAATTATCTCTACCTTGTCCAATCAGATGATGTTTTGCATTCACTGAGAACAATTGAGAAAAAAGGCATTCTCTTAATGGCACTTGTGCGGCTGTGTAGCAGGGCAGCCCCTTGGCATGGACTGCAAGGATCACTGTAGCAGCAATTGCTACCAAGTGTTTCCCTGCTTTTACAGGGATTGCTCAGGATTTGATATATACATACCTACATACCTTGGCATACCGGGGCCAAGCTGGACCGATGCAAAAAAAAAATCCTTATCTGGTCTTGTTTTTGCTGCTATCAGGAACTTCATTGGAGATATTTTCCACCACTTTCTGTTTGGCTGACATTTTCCCCAGACAATCATACTGAAATGATTTGTAACCATATGTAATACAACAGCTTTATGGATACTAATGTTATTGTATAGTTACCAATACTTGGATGCATCGGTGTATTTAGTTTTTTTGCTGCCCTAGGCAAGACTAAAATCTAAATTTGTCCTAACCCTTCCTGTTTAAGATCCATCCCTTCAGGACAGGACAGGAGGGAGCAGTGGGACAGGAAGGGGGCAGCGGAACAGGATGGGACAATGGGACAGATAATGGGCAGTGGGACATGAGGGGGGCAGCGGGACAGGTGGGGGCAGTGGGACAGGAAGGGGGCAGCGGAACAGGATGGGACAATGGGACAGATAATGGGCAGTGGGACATGAGGGGGGCAGCGGGACAGGTGGGGGCAGTGGGAAAGCAGGGGGCAGCAGGACAGGTGGGGGGCATTGGGGTAGGTGGGGGGCAGTGGGACATGTGGGGGGCAGTGGGAATAGAGGGGGGCAGTCTTGTTTTTGCTTCATTGGAGATATTTTCCACCACTTTATGTCTGGCTGACATTTTCCCAGACAATCATCCTGAAATGATTTGTAACCATATGTAATACAACAGCTTTATAGATACTAATGTTATTGTATAGTTACCTATACTTGGATGCATCGGTGTATTTTAGTTTTGTGCTGCCCTAGGCAAGACTAAAATTAGGTGCCCTCCACATCTACATTTGTCTCACCCCTTCTTGTTTAACCATTTCAATACCGGGCAATTTTACACCTTCCTGCCCAGGCCATTTTTCACGTTTCAGCGCTCTCACACTTTGAATGACAATTGCATTGTACATTGTACCCAAACTAAAATTTTATAATTTTCTTCACACAACTAGAGCTTTCTTTTGGTGGTATTTAATCACCGCTGGGGTTTTTATTTTTTGCTAAATTAACAAAAAAAGGCCAAAAATTGTGAAAAAAAACACGTTTTTCTTTGTTTCTGTTATAAAAGTTTACAAATAAATAATTGTTCTTCATAAATTTAGGCCAAGATGTATTCTGCTACATGTCTTTGGTGAAAATAACCCAAATTAGGATGTATTATTTAGTTTGTAGGAAAGTTATAGAGTTCACAAACTATGGTATAGATCTGAAAATTGATCAATCCTGAAGTACTGACAGCCAATCTAATTTCTTGAGGTCCAAGAATGTCAGAATAGTACAGATATCCCCCAAATGACCCCTTTTTGCAGAGTAGACAGTCCGACGTACCTCATAAGAGGAATTGCGAGTTTTTTTAAGTTGTATTTTTTTTGTCATAATTTTTCGGAAAATTAAAAATTAAAAAAATTATGTTCACTATTTTTTTTTACATATTGTCACCAGTGCAGTACAGCATCATCATATAACTGGCATGGCGGTGAACAGGGACACTGACTGGTGACAGTATGAAAGAAAAATATATATATTTTTTTTATTATTTTTAATTTTTATTACATTTTTTTTATTTTTTTTAAGATTTTTTTTTCATATTTTACTATGACCAAAGTAGTACAATGTTACCATAGTAACATTCTACTACTTTGGGGAAGTGATCAGTATTTTTTTTTTTTTTTACACAATTTCCTTTTAGCAAAGAATTACTTTGCTATAAGCAAGCATTTACCTGAATGACATCGATTCATTCAGGTTTTTTTTTTTTTTTTGTGCTTAGCTGTGATTTGGCCACAGCTAATCACATGACATGTGCATGTGACCTGCTGTGACCATTCACAGCTAGGCACTAGTATACAATGGATGGCATGAATGAAGCCATCCATTGTATACAACTGTCATGTGACTTGCTGTGATTGGTCACAGCAGGTCACATGGCACTGGCAACGGGGGCCGGTACTCAGATCTGTCATCGGCCGTGTCCGAGGTACCCGGCCGGTGACAGATCGCGCCGCTGCGCGGCTCTGCAACCGCGCAAACTGCGCATGTGCAGGAGGACGCCAAATGGCATGCACCCGGAAAGGCAATACATTTTTGCCGCCGCCAAATGGCTATAGGCCGGGCGGCTAATGGTTAAGATTCACCCTTTCAGGACAGGACAGGACAGGAGGGGGGCAGTGTGATGGGGGGCAGTGTGACAGGAGGGGGGCAGGGGGACAGGAGGGGGCAGCGTGATGGGGGTGAGGGACAGGAGGGGGGCAGTGGAACAGGTGGGGGGCAGCGGGACAGGAGGAGGGCAGCATGATGGTGGGGCAGCTTGACAGGGGGGGCAGTGTGACAGGAGTGGGGAAGCTCCAAGCTCTTACCCTTCCAGCAGCGGCTCCTCCAGATAGTGTTGGGATCTAGAGCCAGGAGCAGTAGCTGAGCACGAGTCCCATTGGATGAATATGATGAAGTAGTATAACGTATGTTGGGGTTTTCCTCTCATCCCAAAGAAGAAGGCAAAATGGGAAAGGTGTAGACATGTGGGATATCTATCCACTAATGCAAATTAATATAATCATCTGCATAAGGTGTTTGACCATCTATCTACTATCCAGGGGCGGACTGACCATTTGAAAACTCTGTCACTGCCCGAGGGCCCGGGGTCAGTAGGGGGCGCCATGAGATGCCCCTGGTACCTTTTTCAAAGGATTTTTTGAGTTTGGGCAAGGACCAGGGGCCCCATGAGTTGTCAGTCCGCCCCTGCTACTATCTAATATATAGTGAATGATTTACCACTTTTATACTAAAATAGGTTAGATATTGAGCTTTTTGCGATTTTAAGATCAGGTCGAGCTTTTGGCTCCCTTGCTGATGTTGACTATTGTGACTGCCTTATTTTTTGACAAATTGAGTTCTATAGCTTTTGAAGGTTGACAATACAGAAAATATGGGAGAATAGGGGATCCCCAAACTTGCATAACTTAAGGGGCAACATTCAGAAAATAAGTGAAAATGTGCAACTGGGATACAAATAAAAATAAAAGACTGACAAGGTTTCTATCCTTTCCTTATTCTATTAGAAAAAAGTATTTTTATTTCTCTCAATGGAGTTGTTGAGAGTTTCCCTCCCTTACTGTCTGGTAAAACATTGTCAGCAGGAGAGGAAATAAGTGGAAATCTCCTTAACGGTGCCGAACAGTACAGAAATGAAAGGTGTTCTAACTCTTCCCTGCTCTATACAAAATGTGAAAAATAGTTGTGGCTGGGAATAAACGCTAACACAATAAAACAGCTAAATTAACATTGACTCAAAACATGAGTTTCTCTTTAATTTATGCCATGTATCTAGTAAGTATAGATTGCTTACACAGAATTCTACCAAAAAGGAAAATATCTTACCCACACATTTAAAGATTAGATAAAACAATTGAAAAAACCTGTTCATGTGTGGTCAGCTAGAGATATTGAGCTCTGTAAATTACAAGTTTTTTTCAACAGAAAGAAGGAGAGCCAATCTCAAAAGGATCTGAATGATATGCCTGCAGCCTAGAAAATACTGTTTATATTCATATGCAAAATTTCATGTTTACTGGACTAAAACAAAATATTTTTTTAATTTTATTGATTAGGAATGACCACAATAAATAAACTGTAGAGTATAAAAAAATCACTAAAAATTTTTATAGAAATCAGTGCTGCACAGCATCACTCAAAGCAAATGTGCAATATGTGCTTTAAAACATACATTAGTAAACTTCAAACTATCAAAAAATATTTCCATAAATCATAACAATGTCCATTTTTCATATATGTGAATAAAAAAATCACTTTTTGACTTGTTTGTCAGTGTTCTTAGTCATGCTATTCACTTCACATGATGAACCACTCTGTGTCCAACACTTTTCAGTATCGGTGTCAGTCCTTCAACAATATCTCCACCATACAATTTTAGTGTCCCCTCCACCAACACTCTAATAGTCTCACCTTGCTCTTAGAACTACAAAATAACAGGTCAAATATGCCTTTGCCTTTAAGGGGTCTATATCCACACAACATAGCTCTTTTCACTGAATATTCCTACTGAACTTTCTATCCATATCCATCCAGGTTAATCCTGCAGGTAAGCTTATAAGGATCTATTCACACACCACAGAAGCTTTCCTGATCATGCATCGTGATGTTATTGGCTCTTCCCTACACGTTGCGTCACCATATCATGTGTCTTTGTGACAAATCGTGTGAGCAGCAGTATTATAAATATGCAAAAGGCTGGTTAGGAGTTGGGTTGTGCAGGAGTTTCTTTTGACTTTATATACAAAATCACTATGCTTTTCTTTAACCCCTAGACACCGAGCACACGCAAATATGTGGCCTCTCGGCATCTGGGCCTTGACACCAAGTGGCCGCATATTTGTGTAACATTTGAAAATACATACTGTATGTTCTGAGAGCGCGCGCCCTGCACGCTACCAGCACATATGTCCATGACTCACGGAAAGGTCCCAAACTCCCCTTGCGATCGGAACCTTTTCCGATCATGTGACCACTGTGACAGCGAATCAGGGTGGTCACATGACCCTAAAACCCCACCCAGGAGGCGCAGGCGCAAAGGGGTTAAATTTGCTTCCCTTACATATGTACTGCGATGGATTCCATTTCAGGAGGCAGTTAACAGGCAGCTGGGAGGTGATATGTTGCCTTCTAAATATATGTTTGAACCCTGAAAAGGATAAACAACTGTCACAATAGTGTACACTGCATGCAACTGCTGCCCCCGTTCCGTTCACTTGACTGGTGGCAGTTTTGTCTGCAAAATGGGACATGAGTCTAAGCAAAGAAAAGCAAAGCATTGCAGCCACAACATGCGTACAGCCCTGAGCGGCTGCTTGTCCTACTTTAAGAGGGTGGTAAGGGGGCAATAAAACTACAGCTCAGCTGCCTGCTTTTCCTGGACCCCTGGGCCGCCCACGTGAAGAGGCCCTTAGCGTTATGAATATGACTTTGCCACCCCTTTATTTGTAAAGATACAAATACAAAGCTTTCAGGATGTGCCTTGGGGTCATTTGACTACATCCACAGGTATGAACCATCTTCATGTTTATTCTTGAACAGATGCATACTATCCTGCCAAACCACAAAACAGAAGCCAATTCAAAAGCTAAGATACTTAAAAAAAAAAGTGAAAAGCAGCATATATATTATCTGTCACATGGTAGACTCTCTAAAAAGAAAACACGGAGACACAAAAGACTTTTCAGATGGTGGTAATAGTGCGTGTGTAGGACACAAAAGTTTTTGTATAAGAACAACTTTAAGCTCATTCGCTTAAATACTCATCTTACATACAGTTTGTTTCTCACAAATGGAATGTGTGTATAACTTTTGTTTCAATAGTTCTGTTTATATTATAAACAATGCGAATATCTTCTAACATTGGCTCCAGGGTATAAGCCAGAATGCAGCTTGCTGGACTAAGTGCTAGGTGTAAATAGTAAGTCATTTATTATGACAACACTGTACAATTTCCTAATTTAACAGCTTTATCGGTTAAAGTATAAGTGCAAGATTGGAATAAAAACAAGGAGGTTCCCTTAGTGCTACCTAGACTTTCAGGAGTAAAAATAATCAGACCTCATATCCAGAAGCTGCATGTGTTCCATGAGATATAACTGGTTCCCATATACCCAGGGGCGGACTGACCGTTTGGAAACTTGGGTCAGTAGGGGGCCCCATGAGATGCCCTTGGTACCTTTTTCATAGGCTTTGAGTTTGGGCAAGGACACAGGAGCCCCATGATCCCCTATTGCCCGGGGGCCCCATGAGTTGTCAGTCCGCCCCTGCATATACCCCATCAATTACAGGGAAACAAGGAGTCATTATAGCTCATTGGGTTGCGGGGTTCATGCATCGAATGGAAGAGCATGTTGGATGTGCTTTTATTTCTATACGGACTCAAATACT
This sequence comes from Staurois parvus, assembly GCF_062004578.1. NCBI lineage: Eukaryota > Metazoa > Chordata > Amphibia > Anura > Ranidae > Staurois > Staurois parvus. The sequence goes on along the minus strand of NW_028317853.1, from coordinate 3,010,070 downwards.
GCCTGACAAGAATGGCATACAGTTGCTTTGGAATCTAAGGCCACACTATTTTGATTTTAAATTGAATAGTGCCTGGATGAAAAGTTATTGAAGGTAAATTATAATGTAATGGGGAACATTTTAAAGTGTTACTAAACCCACAACAGGAAAATCAGTCTGTATATGCAGCAAAGCATGCTTGTTATACTCACTGTGGAACCTAAGGGGTTAATCGTCTGCATTGTGTAAAAAGGCTGTTTGATCCTTTCTTCTCTGCCCCTCCTCTTGTTGAAATGACCACTTGATATAGACTGAATATGTAGTCATATGCACATGCTCAGTTTGGTGTGTAGTACTAGAGAGTTTTTTTTGCTTGGGAGAGTGTGCATGTGATCAGCACAGGGACAATCAGCACTGTCCAGACAGAGGGTCAGGACTTTCACATCCTGCTAGAGCAGAAAGAAAACTGTCTACTACAAGCTTTAACCAGTACTCTGCTAGACACTGATAGAAGTCACAAGACTGCTCCAACTGCTGATGAGAAAAGGTATTTAGCAGTTTATATTTACTAAAATAATTGCACTTCCATGTTCTGTGTACTTTGGGAGACCAGATAAAGTGAATGCATTGTCCTGGGTTTAGTATCACTTTAAGTTTCTTTTTAACATCTTTAGGTATATATGCAGTAGTGCAGTCTGAGCAAATGCATTCTGTGTAAATTTCAGAATGAGCAATTTAATTCTGAAAAACAGCAAGCTTTACATCAAAGAAACAAATGGAGAGTCTGAGACATATTAAAAAGGAGCCTATAACTCCACCTGCTGACCCCAAAGGAGAATTCCAAATAATAATATGCTATATTTCATATTTACTGTCATGTAGATCAAATCAGCACAAGCATCTGCATGTGTTCAACTCACAGAATTGTGCTCGATTACACATCTGCATGCAGGGGTGTCTTGCAGCACGTGCACTGGTGTGCATGCACACTGTTTGTGAATAGTTGTTGCAGGTGGGCTATTTAAAGTGACACTAAACTCAAATTTTTCTTACACCATTTGTTCTAAAATATCAAGTATACCATGACTCTGTTTTTTTTCCTCTCTTACCATTGTTTTCAGGCTTTGTTTTTTTTTCCTGTGCACGTCCTATCCTCCACTAAGGTACTTCACAGCCAAAAGTGTAGAGCGGGGGGGACTGACCATTCGAGCACTCGGGCACTGCCCAAGGGCCCGGGGTCAGTAGGGGGCCCCATAACATGCCCCTTGTACCTTTTACAGGCTTTTTTGGGTGTATTTTGAGTGTGGGCAAGGACACCATGATCCCCAATTGCCCGGGGGCCCCATGAGTTGTCAGTCCGCCCCTGGTGTAGAGTGAGCAATGCCATTACTTGTGGTCTCATGCTTTGCTCTATGTGTACTACAATTCCCATAGAACTCAATCTGAATGTGTTGGTTTAAAAAATCTTATACCATCGTTTTTAGGCTTGTTTTTGTCCTGTGCATGCTCCCTATATTCCACTGAGGCAACTCACAGTTACTAGTGTAGGGTGATCAGTGCTGGCATTGCTGATCTCATGTCTGCTCTATGCATATTACAGTTTCCATATAGCTGAATGTGTTTGCAGGTAGATGTGTAGTTCATCTTGGGGACAAGCAGGAGGGTGGCCATGTCCACATACAGTCAAAGCCAAAAATATTGGCACCCCTGCATTTCTGACATATAACGCACCACTTCATCTAGAAAATTGTTGAAATTACAAAGGCTTAGGCATTTTCAGGTATATTTCTTTTGTTTGCATTGTACGACATAAAAAAGTGGAGAAACAAAAGGCCAAATCTGACACATTGCACGCAAAACCCCAAAAATGGACTAGACAAAATTATTGGCACCTTCTCAAAATTGTAAGAAATAACTGCATTCCAAGTTTGTGATGCTCCTGTAATTTGTAATTAAACCCACCTGTATCAGTTAACAGATCTTAATGTTCCTGTGTCGATTATGCGCAACATTGTCAAGAAGTTTACAGCCCATGCTACTGTAGCTAATCTCCTTAGACATGGATGAAAGAGAAAAATTGATCAAAGATTTAGAACCTCGATCAACTTCCAGAGAAATTCAAGCTGATCTTCAGACACTGGGTACAACTGTGTTAGCTCACACTATATGTAGCCATCTGAATGACACAGAAAAAAAAAAAGTTAGATTGAAGTTTGCCAACATTTACCTGAGGAAGCCAAAATCCTTTTCGTAGAATGTGCTGTGGACAGACAAAACAAAATTGCAGCTTTTTGGTAAAGCCCATCATTCTACTGTTTTCACAAAAAGAAATGAGACCTTTAAAGAAAAGATGACTGTTCCTATAGTCAAACATAGTGAAGGTTCACTGATGTTTTGGGGTTGCTTTGCTGCTTCAGGCACTGGATGTCTTGACTATGTACATGGCATTATGAAATGTGAAGATCAAAAAATTCTGGGGTGCAATGTAGTGTCAGAAAGCTGAGTCTCTGTCAGAGGTCATGGGTTTTACAGCAGGACAATGACCCAAAGCACACATCAAAAAGCACTCAGAAATGGTTTCAGACAAAGCGCTGGAAAGTATTGAACTGGCCAGCAATGAGTCCAGAACTCAATCCCATAGAGCACCATAGATCACAAAACAGCAGTTGGGAAAAGAAGCCCTTTCAATATGAGAGACCTGGAGCAGTTGGTGTAAGAAGAGTGCTCCAAAATTCCAGTAGAGCGGTGTAAGAAACTCATTGAGGGTTACAGGAAGCGACTGATTTCATTTATTTTTTTCAAGGGGTGTGCTACCAAATATTAAATTGAGGGTGCCAATAATTTTGTCCAGTTTATTTTTGGGTATTTGCATAGAATGTGTCAGATTTGGCCTTTTGTTTCTACCACTTTTTTTGTGTCAAATCAATACAAACAAAAGAAATAAACATGATAATGCCTAAACATTTGTAATTGCAACAATTTTCTGGGTGAAGTGGAGCATTATCTGACAGAAATGCAAGGGTGCCAATATTTTTGTCATGACTGTACACAGGGGGACATTGAAAAAGAAGGTAGCCAGACTAAACAAGTAGTCTGAGAATGGCAGAAAAAAGCTTCCAGTTGAGAGATGAAACAAAGGAAGAGAGAGATAGAAGGTTAATTCTACTTACTGTATATTAAAAAAAAATTGCAATTATTTTACTTTAGAAAAAAATGTGAGCTAAGTGTCACTTTAAGGCTGCAAGACTGCAGTGCTGCAAAATCTTTAGCTATACTTCTACGAAGTGCGACTCTGCATCTGATTCTGATTTATCTTACATACCTGGAATGTTCCTTGATTCTTTTGTGGTTCCCCTCTACTTGCTTATCTACTTCTGTATTGACCATGGCTTGTTTCTCCATCACAATATCTGCCTTCCTCTCTGGTACTTTGCTGCCAGCAAGTTGCTGAACCAGCCTGTACTTGACTCCATACTTGCTGTATTGATACTGTCTCACTTATCTGTTGTGGACCTTAGCTTGTTTTTGTTACTCTGCTTGTTGGTGATCTGCATCTTCTATCACCTCCAGCCACACAATGACAGGGCTCACAAGTTCCAGTTGCACAGTGGCTGAATGGTTAGCACTTCTACCTGGCAGTACTTGGGTTGCTGGTTCAAATCCCAAACACAGCACCACCTGCCGGGAGTTTGCATGTTCTCCCTGTGCCTGCGTGGGTTTCCTCTGGGTACTCTGGTTTCCTCCTACACTCCAAAGACATGCTGGTAGGTTAATTGGATCCTGTCTAAATTGGCCCTAGTATGTATGAATGTGAGTTAGGGACCTTAGATTGTACGCCCCTTGAGGGTTAGGGACTGATGTGAATGTACAATATATATGTAAAGTGATGTGTAAATTGATGGCGCTATATAAGTACCTGAAATAAATAATAAATATATATGTAAAGTGCTGTGTAAATTGACGGAGCTATATAAATATCTGAAATAAATAAATCAGTGGCATCACCATTCACTGGCACATGTGCTATTCTTTTGTTTCTGCCCTCTCTGTCTCCTACCCAGGAGTGCTTGGACTGGAGCAGTCAGAGAGGCTGCCCATCAGGCTCATGATATTTACATTTTTAAAAATGAACATATATTTCTAATATGGACTACAGTATAAGTCCCTTTTCATCGTCATACCAATCTCACAATTATAAGAAGCTCAGGTCACCACTGAACGGCCACTAAACCCAGAAAAACATTACACACAAACTTATACTATAAAAAGAGTAAACAGTAAGAACCATGCAAATGTATGTAAATGTTACCAGGGAAGACCAGCAAAGCTCACATTTATGTACATTACAGTGCAGTTTATTGTGAATATTAGCTGTAATTTTAGGCTAAAAGCACTTACAAATTTCAGCTGGCAATATTTTTCTGTGACCGGCAAGTCAGACTGGAGTTCATGTGGCCATCTCACTTATGTTTGAGGCTCTCAGCCGGTTTAAGGATTTAATTTCGATCCACTCTTTAAAGTAGTTTTGCAAGGAACATTCCACATTAATAACTATGCTACCAAAATGAGTTTATGCTGTAAATTGCCTCCATCATTGTTCCTGTTTCTTCTTGCTGGAGGCTGCTATTTTGCTGAAACCCAGAGCCCCTGAGCAACAGTAAATCTTCAGGCTATCAGCAGATCTGCCTCTACAGTTTCGGCAGTGCCAAAAAATAGAGAGCAACTGAGCCCTAGATGGACTTGTGTCTTTTTTAAACCAGACTAACTATATATGTAACTATGTATGTATCATGTGCAGAGCAGGGTGAGACAGTGTATAACTGGATTTTGAATGGTATAAGTACTTATTTGTAATGTTTTACATAGCTATACCTGCAAAAAGGGCCAACCTGGAGTGATATAGCAGCACTTAATTTTTTTGATTGAAGTTTCACTTTAATTTGAGCTAGGCCCGTTCTGTGAGGATACTGGACAGGAAATGGACAACATGTAAAAATCTTTCTATGATCTGCCTGGAGTCTGTTCCCCAGGACTTGATGCCTGCTTTGCATTTGGTAACATCCCAAGAAATAATTTAAATAGCACGGTTTTTTGAAGTCAAAGTTTTGCATGATGACTTGCTTTGGGCATAACAGCTTTAAGCATTTAAGTACACATAATAGTGTCAATAATAGTAAAATCAGGAGGACACTGAGAACTTTGTGCTCCTCTGTTTACAAGTTATATTTCCTGCTTTGAATTAAAACCTGCACCACTCTGGGCAGCAGAAAAAAATGACCCTTGCAATGGATCCTCTCCACACTGCAATGGTTAAATGCTCTTTAAGACTAGGGGTAGAGCAGGGGTGTCAAACTGGTGGCCCTCCAGCTGTTGCAAAACTACAACTCCCATCAATACCTTTGGGAGTCATGCTTGTAACTGTCAATCTTGCAATGCCTCATGGGACTTGTAGTTTGGCAACAGCTGGAGGGCCACCAGTTTGACACCTGTGGAGTAGAGGAATAAGCTGTAGCTTACCATATTTTTTGCTGTGGCAGGCGTCCCTCAAAGCCACCTTGCTTCTGCGCTCCATTTCCATTTGGTGGTTGCACTCTGACTTTATTAAATAAAATATATATACTCACAAACAAGGATGTAAAACAAGCATTACAGATCCTCAAAGGAACTAGGGAGTGTAGAGCCAATGTAAGTGATGTCACGAGGATAGACTTTCAAAGTGAGGCTGACGTGTTTCGAAGGGAGACCCTTCTTCTTCTTCTTCTTACACTGCCTCTACACTCCCCAGTTCCTCTGAGGATCTCTAATGCTTGTTTTACATCCTTGTTTGTGAGTATATATATTTTATTTAATAAAATCACTGAATTACTGAGGTAATGTGCAAGGTTGGTGCGCTCTTTCTTTTTGCTTCACTTCACAGTATCAGTCGGGCTTCCCCAGCCTTGTTGTAGAGCTTAATTCCTTCCATGCATTGGTGGAATTGTTTTGAGGTTCCTCAATTCCTGCACCTCTGGTTTGAGTCCTAGAGTGTAGGAGGTGTTATCTTTATGGTTGCACTCTGATGTCAATGTGCACAATGCAGGAGCAGCTTTCCTGCATTGTATGTGAGGGTGATGATGGCTCACCCACAAACTGGAACGGCAGAGAGAGGAGGAGAGCGCCAACTGCTAGAGGAGTGGGGAATAAGGTATTATAGCTCACCCCTATTGCACCTTGAACTATTGGGTAGTCTTAGATTTAACGAGCATTTAACCCTTGCAGTTCAGAGGTGCCTCACTGCAAAGGTAGTTTTTAACCTGAATGATATGGGGAAAATGCATCTGAAACAGCTGATGCAGGAGATTGTGAAGGTACCATTTTGTTTGAATGCTTGGAAATGGAAAGCTTTACTTTTAGAAACCGATCTAAAAAAGCTTCTCTAGCAAATGCCAGACTTCTAAGTTTGTCAGAATGTGTGTAACAGAAATGTTCCTTATGATTTTCTTCCTTTCAAAAAAAGGCTATTTGCAATAAAACAACAACTGCCCTACAGTTCTAGTAGAGTCACAATTTTCTGTGCAATCAGAGCTCATTACCAGCTCATAAATACCCGTTTAGAAGCGATAATTACATTCCTGGCATCACTTTATTATTTAAAACATACAAAGTAATTGCACCTAAAGTAACTCGCTGACCTGCACATTGGCCCTTGTTAATCTTAGGGGCTGTTGACAGTGATATTCCTGCTAATTAAATGGGTACGTTCTACAATATCAACCAAACAGGGCACCTACAGAACCTTAGTTGGTGATCTTCACTCTGTTTCAAAGTAAAAAGAAGAAAAAGAATGACATATTCCACATGGTGTTATTACGGGTCATTGATAAACTGCTCAAATGTCCCAATCAATAAACACCATATATTGTAACAAGACAAATTATGGCAATTTACTAATTGTAGGAACAAACAAATACTTGTGAGCGAGGCTGCATGACGTTTTATGGGGGTTTATTAAAGTCTCAACTTTACGTCAGCATATTGTGGCAGTGCGGTATCCTGCCAGGGTCTAAACCAAGGTTATAACCCAGGGCTCTCAACTAAACAGGTTGAGGGGCTCCAGGCAGTTTGCTTAATGAAGAGGAAACTGGTTTGTCAGTTTCCTCTTTGGTTCGTAAAGCCCATTTTGGGACCTGGAGATTTCAAAGTGATTTGGGAGGGATTAAATCTCCAATCCTGGGTCCATGTTTCGTGAACAGCCAGCACACTGATTACAGAGGTGTGTGCAGGCCTTTTTGTAGAGGCTTAACCATGGTTCCTCCCTCCCGAGGAGTCCATGTGGGTGCAAGGGAGCAGCCACAAGTGTGCATGGTGGCACAAAGTAGTCTGGCAAAGGGCCCAAGCCTGCGGGCTGGAGAAACAGGAATGCTGTGAAGGGTCGCTAACAGCGTTTTGTATGTGAACGGTTAAGAGGACTGGAGCTTGAAGTCTGAGCAGCGGTGCTGCTAAAGAGAGCCAGGTTATATACTAACCTTTTTCAATCAGGGTACCCAGGCACACCGGGGTGCCTTTTTAATTCTCCAGGGATGCCTTAGCAAAATGCTTAACCGTCTTCCGCCCACCATATAAGGAAATGATGGGCGCAAGGTGGTTTTTTCGTTCTGGGAGGACGTCATATGACGTCCTCCCACTCTAACCGTGCGTGCGTGCCCCTGGGGGCGCGCAGTGTGGCGATCGGTGGTGCACTGTGTCCCTGGGACACAGCGGATCACCGATCAGCGGAAAGAGACAATGACGTCGGCTCGGTCATGTGATCAGCTGTGTCCAATCACAGCTGATCGCATGTAAATAAGGAAATGCCAGTCATCTCCTCATGAGGATCAGTGTGCCCTGATGATCAGTGTAGCCCCATCAGTGCCACCTGCCAGTGTCCATCAATGCCACCTGTCAGTGCCCATCAATGCCACCTGCCAGTGCCCATCAGTGCCACATCAATGCCACATATCAGTGCCTACGAGTGCACATAAATGCCACATATCAGTGCCCATCTGAGCTGCCTTTCAGTGCCACCTATCAGTGCCAGTCAGTGCCACCTATCAGTGCCACCTAAAAGTGCCAGTCAGTGCCACCTACCAGTGCTAGTCAGTGCCACCTATCAGTGCCGCATATGAGTGCTGCCTTTCAGTGCGCATCAGTGATGCCTGTCAATGTTCATCAGTGCCACCTACCAGTGCCTCCTCATCAGTGCCAATTCAGTGCAACCTATCAGTGCCCATCACTGCAGCCTCATTAGCGCACATCAGTGAAGTAGAAAAATCACTTATTTACAAAATTGTATAACAGAAACTAAGGAAAAAACTTTTTTCCCCTAAATTTTCAGTTGTTTTTGGTTTGTTTAGCAAAAAATGAAAAACCCAGAGGTGATTATATACCACCAAAAGAAAGCTCTATCTGTCTCCAAAAAATGATACAAATTTCATATGGGTACAATGTTGCATGACCGCGCAATTGTCATTCAAAGTGTGAGAGCACTGAAAGCTGAAAATTGGCCTGGGCAGGAAGGGGTATAAGTGCCTGGTAGGCAAGTGGTTAAAATGTGTCCCTAATTGCCCCAAAATTGCCAACAAGTGGATGAAGCCTGCTTTTTTGTTACACAAAGCCACAGGTTTTATTGTGATGCATTACAATCTCGGGTACTGTAAGGGCCAGCCATTGGCATCCTAACAACTGATGATGTAATTGGTTGACAAGGACGACATTTGGTACCTGCATCCTTGTTTGCCCCTCCACTGCCTCTCTGTCCGCCAGCACTAGGGTCACATTAGCAGAGTGAGGGAAAAGAGAAATGCTGGTATACTAGTCAGAACCAGTGTGCAATGGTATATTTGCTTTGTAAAAAATAAATCACCTCTAATGTTGGGTTTCCTCCATGTGTGGATGCTGCAATATGTAAAACTATTATTTTTTACATTTCAGATTGGTGTGCCTCGAGATTGTGTTAAATTTTAAAGGGTGCCATGACTGAAAAAAGGTTGAGAAACACTGGCATATATATGTAGGAGGGTGGCAGTTTTTTCTTTCCTGGTTGAACACTAAGTGGCTCCTCTCCATAGATATAAAAGGAATATGAGTGGGCATAGGGGTGGGAAAACAAATGGAGAAAAGAAGAAGTAGGCAGCTTCTGGCTAAGATGGCCCCAGTGGGACTGGGTGGGATTTAAACAGAGCTATGTGGCCCTCAGTCTGTGGTATGCCCTGTCTTGGGAACACCTGATAAGGTCTTGGAACCCTTGAGGGAATTTAGGTTAGGGACAGATGTTGCTTGCTGGAAAGAAAGGTGCTGAATAACTGCCACAGCAATGAAATCACCCCTCCAGAATGTTAACAGAAAGAAGTGCTATGTTTATGCTTCACTGCAATCAAGATATCAAGATATGAGTAAAATTTAGAAAAGCAACACCTGGTATTTTCTTCCTTTACGGCCTATCCTACTTACAAACTAGTTCACCTAGGAGCTCCGGGAAAAATGGTATGAAGCATTACGAATGTACAGAGCTCCTCCCTTTGAGGGGTGGTATCCCCTGCTGAAATGAAACGGAACTTAATATATTGTTACGGATTGAGGTAAATGGCAGGAATATCATATATGAATAAATGGAGAATGCAGTTAATCACAACTAGCTAAACATTAGGATCACTAACCTGTAGCAGGTTGATGTGGAGTTCGAGGTAGCAGGAGTAATCTACACCTGGTAGCCCTCAAATCCACACAAAGCAATGGTATGAATGACAAGTCTCTGTGAGCTCAGTCCCTACTAGCAGCAACATGTTCTATGGCAGCAGTACCCTCTCACCAGTCCCAGTGGTATGGCAGAAGCTTTCCCACTGTTCAGATGTTCTCTGGATCTGCCTGCAATAGTCCTGGCCCTCAGCTCACAGGTACACAGTGCTGCAGTTTCTCTGCAGCAAAGGTCTGTATCCCATCAATAGCTCAGTCCTCAGCCTCTGCGCACTCCTATCCACTTGCAGGCTTGTGTCAGGTGGGCATACACCCAGAAAGGCATGTGTGCTCACTCTGGTCTCCTCAAGGCAAGAAGGAAGCTCCTTGGTCTGTAGCCTGGGAAATACAACTTTTTCTTCTCTCTCTCACTGGTTCTTTGTGGTTATTGTAGTTCAATGATCCATAGGATTCCTCAGCATGACTCCCATTCAGAACTTCAACTCCCACAGTCCAGTGCGGTCAGTATACAAGTGTAATAGAAATGCTGGGTGCAATAACTAAAAACAAGTTATATACAAGCACACAATCAATATGTAGTCATGCAGGTACCTTTTATTAGCATTTAAACCATTACATATTCTACACATGTGAAAGACCATCTACCAAATGAACACCTGCCCTGGCACATCATAGCATTCACCTGGCACTCCAAGAAATAACAGAATCCAACTGCAATATTCTTGCACTTTCAAAACCTCCACTTTTATTATCACATGACACACAGGAGGATATATCTTATAGTCATCACAATCTGCATAATAACACACACCAATAAGAATATGAGTATTACAGCATGAAATAGACACATCATTTGACAGCGTAACAGCATAGAATTAATACATTACCAAAGATATGTTAGAAGCTGAAAGGAACAGATCCCATAGGAACCACACTGCTCAGGGGGTCACAAGGAAGCCGTAGGCGCGACCAGTCGATGAGCCCACATAGCCTTGGGAAAAAGCCCAGCGTCAGAGCGTCCTCAAGCCACTAAGGGGGACTTCTCCCTGGTCTTGCCTGGACCTCTGCCTTTTAAACTAGTTTTCTGGAAGCTGTCCAATAGTGGGCGGGTGCCACACCCACCATAGGAGGAGCTAGCAGAAGGGTTTTGCAAGGATAACAGAGTCACGTTCAACCACCATATTTGTTATCTGAAAAATCACACTTTTGCTTCTTATGTACCCCAAAACTTCTTCTCATCTACCCCAGACTTAAGGGTTTCTAACTTCTCAAGCAAGTAGACATATTTAAACAGGTTTTTATCTCCTAATGTGAGGCTACTAGATGTCATAAACATGTTCAATTTCCATAAAAAAGTTTTTATCTTGCTCTCAGCAGAATATCTTGTGACTCTGTTCTTTTGGCCTAGAGAAATGACACATCAGTCACCTCTCATGCCCCTGGCATTTGGGCAACAATGCTTTATTGTAAAAATTACCCAAGAAACAAAGGGTCCAAGGCCAACACATTTCATAGGCATTACAACAAATCTGTGGAGCTCCTTTGGCTAGTATGCTCCCCTGTTGATGGGAGGCAGATAGTGTTGCTGGATTCAGCATGTTAGTTCAGTGAGGGCATAAAAAGCAGCTGCAGCAGTATTCTAACACACTCTCTACTTAGCCAAGAACCTTGCTACACACACATACAATATATATATATATATATATATATATATATATATATATATGCCACTCGGACCTTCCACTTCGGGCCCTTGTCTGTTTCCTACAGACCATTTTCTTACAAACACTGTCTGCATAGCTAGCAGCCCTTGCTGCTTTGGCCCTCAGGCTTGGGTCCCTGTCTATTCCAGTGCAGACATGCACCCCTCTGACTGCTCCCTTGCACACACATGGACTCCTTGGAAGGATGGAGCCCAGAACCATGGTTAGGTCTCTACAAAAAGCCAAGCACACACCTGACTTTTTAGTGCACTGGTGGTTCTGAAAACCTGGACCCAGGACAGGAGATTTCATCCCACCCAGATCTCTATGAAATCTCCAGACTCCTGGTCCCAAAATAGATTTTTTAAACAATGAAGAAACTGAAAAATCAGCTTCCTCTGAATAAAGCAAACCCCCAGGAGACCTTCGACCTGCCTGGTTGAGAATCCTGGGTTAACACCCTGGTGGGGCATCACAGTGCCACAATATAAATAACGTATATATACTATTTATATATGTGTGCCTATAGTTCTATAGTAAAAGAGAAGTACTAAGACCTGTGCGATCATGCCATCTGTGCTTGGCAGGTGAAAAGCTAAAGCAGTCTTTCCATCCAAAATGAACCTTTTTTACCTCGTGGAAAACCCTTTTAGATTAGGTGTGAAAATTGCAAAGGAAACATTTCATGCCTTAATAATACATTAAAAGTCCCCTTGAAAAATTCCAAGCATTAAAAATGCATCAAGTCTTAATATCATATACAGCTTGAAATAATTTTTTTTGTTTGCAGTCTGTGACACAGCAGCTTCACTCCTCAGAGACATAGTTTTTGAAAGAAGAAACGAAGAATTTTTGACGCAGCCATGATGCAATTTATACATCAGCATAAATGTGCCATACACATTTATACATACATTGTAGTAAAACATTTTAGGAGGTACGGCAGTTTTGATGTTATGAGATTGTCTATCAAACCTAGCAACCTGAAAATTCAGTTGGCTGATCTCTAGGGAAGCCTTTCTCAACCAGGGTGCCCAGGCACCCTGGGGTGCCTTGATGTTTCTTCAGGGGTGCCTTGGCAAAATGGTTTCATTGTGCATCATTACGACCTTCTAGCCACCGGAATCCTGACAACCAATGACATCATCAGTTGATAAGGAGGATGTCAGCTGCCTGCACAGCATCCTTGTTTGACCCTCCCCCCACCCCTCTCCATCATTGCTGGGGTCACATTAGCTCAGTGATGGAGAAAAACTGAGGGAGAAGAGAAACACTGGAATACTAGTCAGTACCAGTGTGCAAAAGTGTACTTCCTTTGGAAGAATAAATTGCCTCTAATGTTGGGTGTCCTACATGTGTGGATGTTGCTGCGTTATATAAAACTATTAGAATAGTTTTTCACATTTGAGAATGGGGTGCCCTTTTAAAATTATGGACATAGAATTACATTACATTACATTACATTGAGTTTATATAGCGCCAAAGGGTTTGCTCAGCGCTGTACAATAGAGGGGGGGACAATACATGAAACATTACAGCAGCTACGAACAGCACACGAGGGGTAAGAGGGCCCTACTCTTTCGAGCTTACAATCTGGGAGGGAGGGGGTAGTGGTACAGGAGGAAGTGGCTGTGGGGGATGGAGTGGTAGGAGGAATGAAGGAGAGCAGCAGTTAGGTGAGGGTGGGGTAGGCTTCCCTGAAGAGGTGGGTTTTCAGGGAGCGCCTGAAGGTGAGGAGGGAAGGTGACAGTCTGATGGATTGGGGTAGTGAGTTCCAGAGGATGGGGGAGGACCTGGAGAAGTCTTGCAGACGTGCGTGTGAGGAGGAGACCAGGGAGCAAGATAGAAGGAGGTCCTGTGAAGAGCGAAGGGTACGGGTAGGGTGGTACTTGGGAATCAGGTCGGTGAGGTAGTTAGGGGCAGTGTTGTGAATGGCTTTGTAGGTCAGAGTGAGTAGTTTGAATTTGATGCGTTGGGCGATAGGGAGCCAGTGGAGGGAGAGGCAGAGGGGGGTGGCAGAGGTGGAGCGGCTGGTGAGGTGGATGAGTCTGGCAGCTGAGTTCAGGATGGTCTGAAGCGGGGAGAGTTTGCACTGGGGTAGGCCGGTGAGGAGGGAGTTGCAGTAGTCAAGGCGTGAGATAATCAGGGAGTGCACAAGTAGTTTAGCGGTGTCTGGGGTAAGGAAGGTGCGTATTTTGGCGATATTGCGGAGGTGGAGCCTGCATGTGTTTGTCAGTGATTTGACATGAGGTTGGAAGGAGAGGTTAGAGTCCAGAATGACCCCAAGGACTTTGGCTTGCGGGGCGGGATTGATGGTGGTGATGTTAGTAGTGATGGATAGGATGGGGGGGGGGGGCGCGGGCAGGAGGGAAGACGAGAAGCTCGGTTTTGGAGAGGTTGAGTTTGAGGAAATGGAGCGACATCCAGTCAGAGATGTCGTTTAGGAGGTGAGTGATGCGGGCGGAGAAAGTGGAGGTGAGGTGAGGGGTGGAGAGGTAAATTTGAGTGTCATCAGCATAGAGATGGTAGTTGAAGCCGTGGGAGTGTATGAGTTTGCCAAGGGAGGAGGTGTAGATGGAGAAGAGAAGGGGTCCAAGGACAGAGCCCTGGGGGACCCCAACAGAGAGGGGGAGGGAAGGGGAGGTGGCACCATTGTAGGAAACGCTGAAGGAGCGTCGGGATAGGTAAGAGGAGAACCAGGAGAGAGCGGTGTCTCTGACGCCAAGGGAGAATAGTTTATTAAGGAGGAGGGGGTGGTCAACTGTGTCGAAGGCCGCGGAGAGGTCCAGGAGGAGGAGGACAGAGTAGTCGCCTTTGGCTTTGGCGGTAAGTAGGTCGTTGGTGATTTTGAGGAGGGCGGTTTCGGTGGAGTGTAGGGGACGGAAGCCGGACTGTAGTGGATCAAGGAGGTTGTTGTCAGTTAGGTGGGCGCTTAGGCGGTTGTAGACTAAGCGCTCCAGGAGTTTGGAAGTGAGTGGCAGCAGGGAGATGGGTCTGAGGTTGTTTGGGTCAGAGGGGTCCAGGGAGGGTTTTTTGAGTATGGGGGTGATGTGCGCATGCTTTAGGGGGGAGGGGAATACGCCGGTAGAGAGGGAGAGATTGAAGATGTGGGTGAGGGAGCAGATGAGGGAAGAGGGGGGTGACTGGAGGAGTCGAGAGGGGATAGGGTCTAGGGGGCAGGTAGTGAGGCGGGTTTCAGAGAAGACCCTGGTGACTTCCTCAGTGGTAGCGGGGCTGAAGGAGTGCAGAGCTGGTGGGGTTACGGTAAGCGGGGTCTTGGGTGTGGAGGGGGGCAGTGCGGTTGCGAGGTCAGAGGAGGGAAGAGATGAGGGGGAGATAGGGGGGGGGAGGCTAGGTGGGGAGGTAGATTGCGAGTTGACTATGTCCTGACGGATAGCATCAATTTTATTGTGGAAATGAGTGGCAATCTCGTGGGCGGTGAGTGAGGTACTGAGTGGAGGAGGGGGGGGAGAGAGCAGGGAGTTGAAGGTGGAGAAGAGTCGGCGAGGGCAGGAGGAGAGGGTGTTAATCAGGTTTACGAAGTAAGCCTGCTTGGCGGCGTGGAGGGAGGAGGTGTAAGTGAGGAAGGCAGATTTGTAGAGGGAGAATGAACGGGGGGACCTGGTTTTGCGCCATAGTCTCTCCAGCGCACGACTGCGACGTTTGAGGCATTTAGTGTGGTCGTTCTGCCATGGTTGGAGCGGTCTGGGTTTGATGTAGCGTGTGGTTAGGGGTGCCAGAGAGTGTAGGGTAGCTGATAGTGAGTCGTTGTACGTGTTAGTGGCTAGGTCAGGACAAGACAGTGGAAGGATTCTGTCATGTAGGCGGTCGGCAGCTGAGTGGAGGGGGGCCGGGTTCAGGTTGCGAAGGTTGCGGCTGGTGATGGTTTGGCGCTCTGGGGGGGGGGGAGTTAGGGGAAGGGGAGATGGAGAACGTGAGGAGGTGGTGGTCGGAGAGAGGGAAGGGGGTGTTAGAGAACTGGTTGAGGGTACAGAGGTGGGAGAAGACGAGGTCCAGGGTGTTCCCAATGATGTGGGTGGAGGATTGAGTGTGCTGTGTGAGCGCGAAGGAGGAGGTTAGGTGGAGGAATTGGGAAGTAGCCGGGCTGTTGTCATTGATGGGGATATTGAAGTCCCCGAGGATGATGGTTGGTAGCTCAGAGGAGAGGAAGAAGGGAAGCCAGGCAGCGAAGTCATCCAGGAAGCGGGGTATGGATCCGGGAGGCCTGTAGATCACTGCGATCCTTAGGGGGGTGGGTGAGAAGAGCCGGATGCAGTGAGCCTCGAAGGAGGAGAAAGTTAGGGAGGGAGGATTAGGGAGGACCTGGAAGGTGCTCAGCGGTGATAGGAGCAGGCCGACCCCACCACCTTTGTGACCGCTCAGTCTTGGTGAATGGGACCAGACGAGACCTCCATAGGAGAGTGCCGCAGGGGAGGTGGAGTCAGTGGCCTGTACCCAGGTTTCGGTGATGGCTAGGAGGTTAAGGGAGCGGGAGATAAAGAGGTCATGGATGGCAGTAAGTTTGTTGCAGACCGAGCGGGCGTTCAGGAGTGCAACCGAGAGAGGGGGGATGGATGCGGGGAGAAGGGGCACAGATATGAGGTTGAGGGGGTTACGGCAGCTGGCGGGAGCAGGGGGGTCCCTAGAGGAGGGGTGAGGTGGCGAGGGGCCAGGGTTCGGGGAGATGTCCCCAGCAGATAGGAGAAGGAGAAGGGTGAGGAAGGTGGCATGGGAATGGGAAGTGTAGGAGCGTGTGGATCTGATAGTGGTGGCACATGGGTCGACGGGGGAGTGGAGTAGCAGGAGGAGGTGGTGAGTGCCGTAGTGGGGAGAGGGGAGTAGTGAAGGGGCAATGTAGAGCTGTTTTGGGGGGGTAGGCGGGTAGAGGGAGGCGATTTTTGGGATGGTGGAGAGGAAAATGAGGAGGAGGAGTGCAGGAGGCATGTTGGGGTGGGTGCGGTGACAGTTGGGTCAGGGGAGGTGAAGGGATACAGGTCAGGGCAAGGTGTGTGGGGAATCTGTGTTACCATGGGAGAGTCATTTGAGTCCTTCTGTAGGGGTAGAGTGAGGGTGGAGGGCGGCAGCTGGTTGGCAGCAGTCTGTGGGTGCAGTAAGCTGGCGACCATGGGTGCTGTGGCATGTCTTCAGTGGGTACGGTGGTTCGGCTAGTGGAGGGGTCGTAGGGTGCGATGGCTGGGGGTGATGGTAGGCACGGCGACTGGTGATGCTGGCGGCACGGTGACTGGGGTTGTTGAGGCCAGGCGTCGGGTGCTGAGGGCTCGGCGTCGTGAGGCGCTGAAGGTGTTGAAGGATCGTCATCAGAGTCGAGCGGGGCGTTGCGGTAGCGATCGTCGGCCCTGCGTGGTTTGTGCTCAACCGTGATCTGTTGCGGCCGGTAGGAGAGACCGCAGCTTCAAGGATCGTGGTGGGCCATTAGTCGCCGGGGCGTCGCCAGAGGGAATAGCGTGCCGGAAATCAGGGTGCTGGGCGAGCGTTCCCTGGTGTGGTGGCTGGCTGGTAATCCCAGGTGGGGTGGTGGGCAGGGGATCCCCGGTGGGATGGTGGCCGTGCTATCCCTGGTGGGGTAGTAGCGATCCCTGGAGGGATAGTGGCTTAGGGTCCCTGGTGGTTTGGGGTTTCAGGTGGATGGTGGGATCCCTGAGTGAGTGAGTCCCTGGAGGCTGGCGGTGTGATGGTGGTTGGGCTCCCTGGTGGGTAGTGGGCGCCCCTGGTGAAGTACCTGGTGTCCTGGAGCATCGGTGGATCCCTGCTGGGTTAGCAGGACCGTTGGTGGTGGTGGTAGCTTCCCGGAGCAGCGGAGGCGTCCCGCCGCGGCCGCAATTCCCGCCGCGATTCCAGCCACGGCTGGCAGGAAACACCGCGGCTTCGGGTGCCGCGGTAGGCCTCAGGCTGCTGCGAACCGCCGGAGCTCCGCTGGAGGGACGGAGTGACTGTGGGTGTTGGTGGGGACCTCGGCAGCAGACACAGGGGCCCGGATGGGCCCTGATGGCAGCGGTAGGGGCGCAGGGGTGATCCCCTGATCGGCGGGGACCGAGGAGCGGAGTGGCAGTAGTCCGGGCTGATGTCCGGCGATCCTGGTCGGCCGCGCCAGAAATCGAGGCCGCGGCTTCAGGTGCCGGGTAGGCCGCAAGTCCCGGAGCTCCGGGAGAAAGGTCCAGTGGCCTTCCCTGGCTGGCGAACAGGGACCGGAGGGTCGTGGGGCCCCCGTCAGGGTCCGCTGCCGCCCAGATGGCAGCGGATTGGGGCCGGGGGAGCAGGAGCTCGCCGAGACACGTCCGTCTCGCCGGACGTCCGGATACTAGAATGGGGTTCCTCAAGACTGTCTATACTTTTAAAGGGTGCCTTGACTGAGGGCAGCACAGTGGCTAATGGGCAGCACAGTGGCTAAATGGTTAGCACTTCCGCCTGGCAGTACTAGGGTCGTTGGTTCAAATCCCAGCCACGGCACTCCAGTTTCCTCCCACACTCCAAAGACATGCTGGTAGGTTAATTGGATTCTGTCTAAATTGGCCCTTGTATATGAATGTGAGTTAGGGACCTTAGATTATACGCCCCTTGAGGGTTAGGGACTGATGTGACTGTACAATATATATGTAAAGCTCTGTGTAAATTGACGGTGCTATTTAAGTAGCTGAAATAAAAATAATAATAATAAATAAGGTTGAGAAACACTGCTTCAATTGCAAGGTTCAATTGAAGGGGCAGGATGGGGAGAAGAGAGGGAAGCTAAAGAGAGGGAAAGGCAAAGGAGTTACATAATGGGGATTAGGTGAAGCCTGCATTCGCATTTGTAGGCCTGCCATAAGTGATTCATTCAGTGACCATAAGATTGGGCCATGGGGATTTGATAGAGAAAAGACAGAGTTCTATCATAGATTCAGCTACAAACTTATAAACTACTAACTAATGTAGTTGTTGCACAAAATCCATAAATATTGCATTCCAACACCTCCACTTAACAACTACTCATTATGTTAGTCCCATCTCATATCTCAGTTCTACAAATCGGTAGTGCTGAAAGTGTCCATGTCTGCAGTTCACTAAAAGATGTCATCTCTTCAGAAGCATCCCTGATCCACATTTGTTTCTTGCAGGTTGGAAGTTTTTGCATCTCATCCCATGAATCTGGCTCTGGTTTTAATGCTAAGTGAGCAACATAGATTAGATACTGTATTTGGCTGGGATGCCTTTATTGCTTCTGGTGGATATCCTGATTGACGCCTGTTGTGGTCTGGTTTCTTCCTTTTCAGAACTTGGACTGTATATGCTAACTTCTATTTCTGTGTCAGTTTGTTGCTTATCTTCATGTGACACTGATGTGGGATTTCCCTTAGTTTGAAGCCTTAATGTTAGCTCATAAAATTTTGAACACATTAAGTTTCATCGACAATTATACTTCTACTGATGGTTACCTTGTTTGTGTCTTAGTGTAAAATTCTGTTTCCCTTTTGAGATTCACTGTACCCCCCAAGTACACCTTCCTATGCGCAAGCATCCTATTTTATACATTTTTCTTTTGCACATAGGCTTTGCTTTCAAAAACGTTTAGATGGTTCAAATCAGGGCTTGTCCATTCCACAGTTCATATGGAGTTTTCTCAGCTGATTTTGGAGATAACATGCAGTCATAATTGCCTTCTCCCAGTATGTGGTTGGCATATCTGCATCAAACAGCATGGTTTCTAAACTATAACAAGACTTTAACACAGTATGGTTCATTCTTTTTGCAACTCCGTTTTGTCCTGGGTTGTATGGTACAGTAGTATGAAATATTATGCCATGCTTTCTGAAAATTGCCTGTGTGTTATCCTCTGTATATTCAGTTCCATTGTCTGTGCGCAATACACTCTGCATTTTGCCAAATGTTTTGCTTATTTGAGCCAAATACTGTTTAAGTTTCTCTGGTACTTCACTTTTGTTGTGTAGCAGATTTAGTGTAGTATACTTGGAGTAATCATCTATAAAAGTGAGAAAATACCTCCTCTTTTCTGGAGTCAATTTTTCCATTGGACCGCAAAGATCTGAATGAGGTTTCTTAGCTCTGCTGTTACTCTGCTTTGGAAATCCTTTTCTTGCTATTTTTCCTTGTAAACAGCTAGTGCATCTCATTGTTTGACTAATTTTTATTCCACTTGCATAGTCATTTTCAGGTAATTTCTTTATTGTGTCAGGTCTTTTGTGCCATGTGTGAATGCAGTTTGAATGCTTTTCCTCCTTGGCAGTTTTAGTCACCTCATTGCAATTCAGATAATACAGTTCATCTGTAATTTTAGCCTTTGCAAGTAACATATCCCCTTTTGTAATGTCACAGCTATCATCTTGGAGGGCCACTACATTGCCTTATTTTGTGAGCTTCTTCACTGACAAAAAATTTGTTTCAAGAGCAGGGACATACCGGGCATTTTTCACAGGTATATTTTTGGTGACACTCTGGGAAATAGGAAAGTAAAGAAAATTGTCTCTTATTCCTTCTGATTCCATTATTTGCCCATTCGCTGTTGAGATTTTTTCTGTTTTATACTGGCCAAGATGAATAAAAAAATGTGTGTCATTTGTCATGTGACTCGTAGCTCCTGAATCAACACACCATGCTTGCAAAGATGAGGTGCAACTTTTGGATTGAAAAACATATTCATTATCTGAAGAAAAATTGGTTTCTTTCTTCACACTTTTGGCCTTTTGTAGTTTAGTTTGTTTTTGCATTCTAGCTTTCCAGATTCTGTAATCTGCTTTTAAATGGTCTTGTTTCTTGCAAACAAAACATTCATGTGTTTCTTGTTGCATGTTACTGTTTTTATTCCTATTTTTCATTTTTAAACCAGATTCTGCAATAGAAGCACCGTCACTATTACTGCTTTTTGTTTTACTCTTATATTCATCCCTAAGCTTGCCCTTAACACATTCCAATGTCAGTTCATTATCTGGACATGCATCAAGTGCTGTGACAAGCGTTTCATAACTTTCTGGTAAACCACTTAGTAATAGTGCTGCGACATGAAAATCTTTTATTTCTTCTCCTATACCTGTCAGTCGTTCAATCATTTCCAGGGTGTGCCTTTCATCAGCTTGGTTTGGTATAGTTTCTAATCAAATACAGTTTATTGCTGAGAATAGCTCTTTCATGCACCTTTTGTAATCCTTCCCACATTTCTTTAGCACTTTCACACTTACATACATGTATGATTTGATCATCTTCTATGCTAAGAGAGATTGTGCTCTGAGCTTTTGATCCTTTTCTATCCACTCATCTGAAGGGTGTTCTGGATTGACTTAATTTAGACATTTCCATGTACCGTCTCTTATTAGCAGCATTTTCATCTTGAATTGTCAAGACTGGTAGTTCTGTTTTTTCAGATTTGTAAATGAAAGCTTTTTTGCAGCTATGTTACTGGTCATTTTTTTTTATTGTGTTGCAGTCTTCTTTCTGTTGCCATATCTTGCACTCGTTTGCTGTAGTCAGCTATAACTGGGTGTTTGGGTGGGTGTCTGGGTCCATAACCTTTTAGATATTCTGTGTATAGCCCTACAGAACAGTGCACAGTCCACATGTGTTTATCTGCTGCTTCTCTGCTAATAGGAAACATTATTAAACAGAAAATACATAGAGTTTATTTATAGATGCAGCTTCAAAATTATGAATACTGCCATCTACTGGCTAATATAGCTGTTGCACAAAAATACATAAACAATGTATTCCAACAATAGTATTTGTTATTTGGATGTGTTGATCTCCAGCTGTTGATTAGTCTGAGATTGTGCAGAACCATTTTGGCATGTGGAGGGGTGGATCTAGTTCAACATTAAAATCCCATCTGAGGTTTAGAACCCACTACATGTGGGAAATCTTTTTTTAGGAGGATCTCCAGGGTGCTGATATGATTGCTGTTTGGTAGGTAAAGGTTAACTATTAGCAATCTGCCTAAACTATCACCAAGCACTTCATTTAGTTGCCTGGAGAGAACAGGACACCATTTCAGATTTCTCCAATGGGGAGTGCACATGGTAAGAATTTGGGTAGCACAAGTTGTCTAATCTGGGGAATTTTTGAGTGGTGATATGAGTCTCATGGATAAAGACTGTTTGAGTTCTCATCATCTTCCACAGGTCATTGAGGAAAATGGGTATGTTTCTTGAGGGTATTCAGTCCATTTACATTAAAGTAAATTACCACCACTGCTGGCATTTTCAGGGGTTGGATTAAATACAGCTTAGATTAAATACTGATACTGTTCCTCAGGGCACCTAGATAGGGGTAGATAAATGCAATGGGGTGTGCATGAGATGAAAAAGCATCACCTTATTCCTAAAGGTGGTAATTGGAGGACTCCATATATCTGGTGTTATGATGGTATCCGGTGTGTATGGAGGAGGAAGAAAAGGTGCCTGCTGGACCAAGCATGATCTCACAGATGATATTCCTTTGCAGTGAGAAATGTAGCTTTTAGCAGTAGGGGAGTGGTGCATGGGGTGAAGGGAAAGAATATAGGGGGGTAGGCAGCAAGGGGGTAGGGAAGAGGAGTGTGGGAAGGTGGGGACCTGAGGGGGGAAAGTGGAGAGGGTATGATGAGAGGAGGGATCACATGAGTTGGGTCTTCCTGGCTAGTGGGGAACCTAGTAGCAGAAGCCTTGGCTTCAGCCTGGCTACATACCTAGGGTCATAGTCCAACAAACCCAAGGAACAGCTGTAAAAATAGGATTTATGAAACACAAATGCAATTGCATGTAAGTGAAACATTGAAATAACTTGTGTTACCTCCACAAAACCACTACTACTGTCAAGGGGTGACTTACTACTCAGATCCTTAGTGGAGTCTAAGCAGGGACACCCATAAACCCTATGCTCCATCAGCTAAAAGTCAGTGCCATGGAGGGATGAAAGGAGCCCAGGGAGCCATGAGTAGCTCCACCAGGTCCCACAGAAAGTGGAGTACAGCCTGAAAGCATCAAATTTTACTAAGTTTGAAATATAGAATTAAAGAATTGCAACTGGTAACAGGAGGTTTGTGGGACTGATGATCGGGGAGAGAGGTAAATGCACTCCAACCGAACCGTCAACTCACCTGAGTTAAAGTGGAAATTTCTTATTTAGCAACCCATCAAATAAAAAGTGAATGATGGCAAACTACTCTGGTAATCCTAGAGATGCACAGTAGTGGCAACAAACAGAGTCCTCTAATGAGGAGATTTTGGGACTTTATGTTTACTGGTCAGGGAGTGATGGCTCAAATGTCAAGGTGGACATGCCAGTAAGGACTATTCTTGTTCTGGAGCTTGTGTACGGTCCTGTTCAGTTGCATCCTCTAGAGAGGTGACCAGTCCTCTTAGAATAATGAATAGGATGAATACCAATCAACGTTTAGACTGCAAGATTGTCAATGTGATGTGAAAATAAGATTTGTCACTGAGGGAGGTATTCTCAATGTGAAGCTGCCACTTCTTGCTGCTCCTGAGGGTTGGGTCCCTCCTGGCTGTCCTGGGATCCTCTATTCTAGCAGGTTTGACAGCATACCCTGTATTCAGTCCGCTATGGGCACATGATCCACTCCCACAAATGAGAACGCTGAGTTCAACTATAAGGGATATTGCAGGAATAAAACAGAGTATTGGAACCTTATGAGCAGCCAGAAGGGGTGACCCCACTTATATGTGCCTCCTTTCTCCTTGGCTAGTTCCAATTAAAATTTCAAATGATTTCCCATGAAAAGTGTTTTATGAGAGAGGTCTGGCAATATGGTGATTTGCATGCACTCAATGTCTATAGGGCCCTCCTCCACAGCCTGTCACATGTGGTGTTCCTTCTCCATATAGAAATGTATGCAGCAGAGGGCATCTCTGGCTCTAGTGGGACCTATTAATAGGGGGCAAAAGGTCCTATGTACTCTATCTAACTCAATCTCAGTGCAGTATATATTAATAATAGCAGTCACTTTACTTTCAGTAAAGTTTCATTTTCAGTTCCTACCTAAACACCAATTCTGAAATGTCTCTTATTTTAATGTTATTTTGCCTCCTGCAGTTTTCCATGTCATCTAGTGCCAGCTGGTGAGAGGTATTGCTGTTCCATGGAGGTCTAGCCTTTTGTGAGAGAGTCCAAGTGCCATTATATGGAGGAATTAGTTTCAACTCATCTTCTCTGGTAAAGGTGTGGTTCAAGATCATTTGTAAATCTTTTAATTATATATTATATTTATTATATTAAATATATATTTATTATTATAAATCTTTGGGAAACTAGTAACCGGAAGATCTGTCTTTAGCCCTGTTTGAATTCTTCTGGAGATGGCATGGCAGAAAACCCTAGAATCACTTCAGCAGGCTGACCAACTCAGGGTTCTCATTCAGGAGAATCTGCCTCTCTCAAGCAAGGGCAGTCTTTTCTATCAGAATGGAAGGAGTGAGGTAAGCAGCAAGTTTTTGATGGTGTATCCACATAGCAACTTCATTTGTTAGGCGTTTCCATGTGTTGGCAGACTTGCACATTTGTTATCAGGCATTAGAGGTAAGTGTCCAGGTTTCCGAGCTCTGAGTTATAGAAGAGATTGAATATACATATAAATGGTTACCGGAGCTTGGAGAGATGCTGTCCAGCAGAGCTCACATAAAACATGGTGTCACTCGCTACACCCCAACCCCCAATTTTTTTTACCATTATTAATAATTATATATTTTTTTTTTTTACTAAAGTTGCACAACTTTACCCAAGTTTACAATAAACTCAGTTTAGTTAATTTTTTATCATAGCTTTGGTCTTTCATGCTTCTTTATAATTTAGTTAATTTCTCTGCATTTTTCTTGCAGGTCCGCAACAACTTTTTTTGAGAACTGGTGTCCAAGACTTAACTACATATTCAAGGGCTTATTAGCACTTTGTATGGAGACATTGGCAAAATTATTTTAAGCAGACATTCATGAGGTCACATGCACCAAAGACCACATATGCTTACACTGCTGCCTGAAACAAACATTGCTTTCCTTGCTCCAACAGATCCTTGTCGAACTGGTTGCCTCCACATGTCATCTGGCACTATTACATACTTAGAATTTCAGTCATGACTTATCAGCCAACATGGTTGGTGCATGTGTAAGTTTTATCATACTTTTTGTGACAGTATAATTTTAAAGCCCACTTCCTACTCACCACACAATCACTGAATTTTGCAGGAGAAACCTGACATCAAGGCTAAAGAGTTGTAGGAGAAATAACCTGTGCAAAATATTGTATGGAGTGGTCTCCAACGCGGTCCATGTTTGAAAAAGTGAATATCGCCCTTAATTCTACTGATTTTGCAAAAATACAACCACCCTCCTACTGTTTACATTGGGTATGACCTTTGGTGTTGGCCTGTTGGTTGACTTCTGCTCATTAGTGGTGAGTAAAACTTTCTCAGATAAACACAAAGCAGTTATGTCGGACATGAAGCCAATTAAATACTTTCATCGTACAAAGCACAGGAAAGGAGGAAGCATAATTAAAATCTCACGCGTATAGCAAACCTGTTGGGCTTAATTCTTGCCTCTATTCTTACATGGATGTACTCCATTAATTGCTTTGCATAAAACGCAACAAGGCATAACACTTCAAGGATGCACAGCATGGGATTTACTAGTTCCAACACAGGAGGTATTTATTAAGGATGTTTACAAGTAATGAACAATATATTGCTCTAGGCCTCAATGTCAAATAACTGCATTTCATCAAAAAGATGTGGGCTAAAGGACAAAATCTGCAGTACCTAAACAATATTAGCCAATATCCACTTGATTATTCATTGTTTTAAACATATGCCAAAAGATAAACATACAGTATCTATAGCTAAAACCGTTTTTTGTTTTGGATGTGGTCCAGAATGGTTAAAACTCCTACCATTCTTTTTTGTGTTATGCTGAAAGGATTTCACTTCACCTTCTGCCCTGGAGACAAAATAGGAAGTTGGGAGATATTTCATCTTGGGCAGCTGTCACCAGAGCAGAGGTGACAGAAAACCCTATGGACGATTTTCCTTCGATTCCTGATCTGGGGACAACCCTAAAATTTTAGATTTATCATTACTCTCTCTCTTACTGACAATGCTCAATAGGATTCAAACAGCAATAAAAAACTGGCAGAGGGTTCAGTACCTGGAACTGACATAATGTCTGCTTACATGTGCTATGTGTATTGTACAGGACACCAGGGATGAGTCCTGGATGGGATATATGTGTCCCCACTATTTGGGTTGTGGTCTCTTTAAGAGGAATAATGCCATGAGAACACATTTTTGAGCACTCAGGGGTTCTCACCTATGCTGGGGAGGGGTTTCAGGGTAGTCTAAGCGTCGAGGAGAGATCTGCTTTACACTGCTATCAGAACTGGTAAGTCCTCATTTGATACCCGGAATTCTGATGCTTGGATAGACTTTGGGTGAGAAAGAGCCTCCAACCCTGATTACAGGGACTTCATCCCGAAAGGGTTCAGGGAAGGCCTAAATAGTACAGGAAGGAGTCAGCACTTGTCAGTGAGGTGAAGTGGAGTAGTTCACAGCTGTGAGCATGTGTGGACTGAGCTCCTGTGACCTTTGCAGTATCCCCTGAACCCAAGTGTTGAACTAGTATACTGGCGGTTAGCCATTATGTTGTCTAATTATACCAGGATTATGAACTGTTTGCCTTTACCTTAGCTGGAGAAAGTTGTTGTAATGTAAATATTCTTTCAGTAATGTTGCATCATGCAAAGCAGTGATTTGGTTCTGTAGCTGTCCTCCAACTGTGTCAGTTCACCTCATATTGTTCCATTATGTCCATTTATGTATGGTATATTTAAGTAAGTATTTGACATTTTGCATAGTAGGGTAGGGACTGGCCAGAGAGGGATCACTTTGAGGCAACTAACTCAATTAAATACGTAAAGCACTGCTCCCTTAGGAGTCGCTGAGTTTTGGGTTTCCCTATAGTTCTGCACAGCCAGGCAACATGCATTTTCCATAAACAGACTTGCATCCAGGAGACAGTAACCAGTCTTTGAGCTTGTTCTTTTGGATTTTATTAGGGGAACTGAACTTGGATGGGGTAAGGGATGCCCAAAAGGAATGGCAACTGAGGGCAATCTCCCTGGAACTATGTACAAGTCTCTTTAAACAGAACAAAATCTCTTCTTGAGAGCTAGTCAGCATCTCCTGGTGTACCACCCCAGAGGAATCCTCTCCTCATCTAGCTGTGCTGGGTGAATCCCTGGGCAGGGGATCCAGTGCCTGTCACTTTAAATTGCAAAACAGTCCTGGGTAGCAAGCTAATCCAGTGTCCCACTAGAGTTCTCCTTCCCCTTTCTGGCCCAGGGGGTGTAGGTCTACTCAGTCAGTCCTCTGCCTGTGAGCTGATGAGTTGGTGGATGCTCTCAGGCCTTCTGCTGGGCTGTTTCTTCCCTACTGCATAGATGGTCCTTGCTCTGGGGGCTGATGAGGTCTCCTCCTTTCCAGCTCCTCTGCCTGTAGGTGAGCCCCTTCCCAGGCTCCTGCTCTTCAGCTTCTCACTTCATCTTCCATCCGAACTCTCCTCCTGCTCAGCAGGCACTCCCACATTTGAAGGCTGCCCTGGCCCCATGCCAAGCCTCTTGCTTGGAGATTGGCAAAGGTATTCCAAGTTTGATGGCCAGTCCCTTCTCACCCCATGCCCACTGCGTCTAGAATCTTCTCCAAGATTCTAGAGCAGGGGGAGGTATCTGGCCGCAGCTCTGACTGAGATTTGACCTCCCTCTGACTATCACCACAGGCTGCTACTCTGACTAGCTATCTAGGAGGGTGCTACATATATATTGCAAAATATGAAAACTAAGATACCAGATTCATTTCCTTCATTGTACTACCCAAAACATAAGAAAGGAGGGAAACATGAGGGAAATTAGGGCAGTTTTTGTATGGGTGTAGTGTAGAAGATCACAGTCTGTGAGTGTCTCTAGGGAAAGGTATTTTATTCTTCAATAAAAGTTTTTTTTAACCGTTGATTGTAATGAATGATAATATTTTTAGTAAATATATATCTGTGTTATGGATTTGTTTAGCACCTGGAGAGTACCAGCATGTAAATGATTGCTTTATATTCCAACATTACAGAAAATGCTTCTTTGTCAAATTTCAAGAACAAAATAAATGGGATGGTTGCATTGTATTATATATAACTTTTTACTGAAAGCTAAAACCAGGGTTAGCCAGACTAAACTATACCTGAAAAAAGCAAGTGACCTAAAGTATATCTATACCTAAAACATTTTATTTTACCTTTGAATAGAGTTGAAAAGCTTAGAACCCCTGTCAGGTTGGCCCAACTATGCCTAGTGTATTGTACCTCCTAGAAGCCTGAATGCTTGAGTCACAAGCCAGGATCCCAAAACCCACAGACCTCCTCATGTGGCTCTCCTCTAAAAAAGCAGAGCTATACTGTGCCGAACTGTATCCCACTCGCTTTACCTCTGGGACATGACCCATAAGTTATTTCAACTTAAAAGAGAAGTATTGGATTATCTTTTTTTTAAACCACACTAACCTATGTGGATGCAGCATCAATCTGATGCTGCATCTGTCCCCTGTCAACTATAAGGGTGAGAACTGAGCATTCAGACACCACTGATTGCTCAGTTCTCCCCACCACCCTGAGCAGAGAGCCGTGACTGTCAGTCACTGCTTTCTACTTGGACCCCCCCAGCGCTCACTGGAGCACTGAGCTGTGGAGGTGGCAGGAGCGGCTGGCTCTCTGAGAGGCTGAGCCAGCTGCCAGTCCAGTTTCCTGGGTGGATGCCGACCATATGGTTGCAATTTTTCCTCAGTCTGGACCAGCTCTATGACATCAGCCGACGTCATGCTGGTTTGTACATTAGACGTATGTATTATTATTAGTCTTGTATTATTTCTATACTGGTGAGCATCTATATACTTATGGTTATGGTGTTATATGCTGGCTGCAGCAGTTCAGTTCTTCTGCTACCAATTACTTTGATTAAATTACTGGTTAGTTTCAGACAGCCAGACAGTGAATAGAGTAACAATGAGAGTTCAGAGGTAGTTTGGCAATGGACACTTGCAGGCCATGGTATAGGGGAGGTTGCAAGGCCCAAAGCAAACCTAAAAGCCCGCTATTTATTAAAACAGCAGTCTGTTTGAAGCTGGTATTTCAGTTATTAATGGAGTCTGGTAGGCTGAGTCTGGTCGGCTCCAGCTGGTAGGTCTCCAACTGTAAGATATCATAGTTTTTGTCTCTGCTCTCTGAGTTCTTTAAGCATTGGGTGCCACCTAACAATTTTGGGTGTTTTCCAATCTGTTGGATTCTCCATTGTATAATTAAAAATGCAACCAGGAGAGAGGGATTTCACCCTAAATGTTTTGACAGGTATTCAGACCTTGGAAAAGGAACTTTTCAGGAATTTTCACTATAGGAGTCACTGACAGATTTGAGAACCTATTCAGTCATTTACCTCTCTTGATAAGTTAAAACTTAGATAATAGTTTTGGGTGGAATCCCTCTATACAAGGTGATTATATGGGAGGAAGGCAGGGAGATCTGACTGCTAAGCAATCATTTAGAATTACTGTAGTATAGAAATGCATTCAAATATCAGGACAGTGTGCTCACTTTAGTATTGTACAGACATTCCTTACATTGGCCTAATTTGGGGACCAACAATGACTGTATGTTGAACTACAACTTCACAAATCCATTATTCCTCTGAGATCCATCAGTCATGTGGAGTATTCAATTTGCACGGAATGTATACACATAGAAATATCACCCAGTATAACCTACATTGAGACCATCTCAAGCCTTCAAAGCAGATCACACCTAGTCCCCTTTCCATTTACAAATCATGTACAACTATATGGGATGTGGACATAACATACATAGTCTGGGTTTTTCTCCCACTATAGGCATCCATTTACAAATCACCTACTGTTAGAAGGTAAAAAATACCTGTAGATACGAAAATAAGTTTGATCCAGACCTACCTCACATTTTCTGCATCACTGGTTGCCTTCCTTATGAGAAAATTCTGGTGGTATATAGAGCAGGTGAAAACCTGAGAGAAGACAGTCCAGTTCAAGAGTGTGTTCCAAGATTTTGTCTGCTGTATAATTATCAAGATATATCTGAAATGAATGTGATGCCATCCTTGCATAGGCAGAAGACTGGGTTAAGGTACAGTAACTGTAAACTCTATTTTTTTTCTTTACAGGTATATCCTACATCTAAAGTTGTTGAAATGTATTCATGTATTTTGCAACAACTACTTCAGTGTTTAGTAGAGATATAATCTTCAACTATTAGATGGCAGTATCTATAAGTTTGTAGCCAGATCTATGATTAAACTATATCTCTTCTCTATAATAAAGTTCCTGTTTCCTGTGTGCAGAAAAGCAGCAGATAAACACATGTGGACTGTGCACTGTCTGTTCTATGGCTATATACAGAATCCAGTGATCAGTGTGCCCTGATGATCAGTGAAGCCCCAGCAGTGCCACCTGTCAGTGTCCATCAGTGCCAGCTGTCAGTGCTCATCCATGCCACCTGCCAGTGCCCATCAGTGCCACATCAATGCCACATATCAGTGCCTACCAGTACACATCAATGCCACATATCAGTGCCCATCTGAGCTGCCTTTCAGTGTCACCCATCAGTGCCAGTCAGTGCCACCTATTAATGCCAATCAGTGCCACCTATCAGTGCTGACAATCAATGCCACCTATCAGTGCCAGTCAGTGCCGCCTATCAGTGTGCATCAGTGCCGCCTATCAGTGCCAGTCAGTGCTGCCTATCAGTGCCGCCTAACAGTGCCAGTCAGTGCCGCCTAACAGTGTCAGTCAGTGCCGTCTATCAGTGCCGCCTATCAGTGCCATATATGAGTGCTGCCTTTTAGTGCCCATCAGTGACGCCTGTCAATGCCCATCAGTGCCACCTACCAGTGCCTACTCATCAGTGCCCATCAGTGCCACCTATCAGTGTCCATCAGTGCAGTCTATCAGTGCCCATCACTGCAGCCTCATTAGCGCACATCAGTGAAGGAGAAAAATCACTTATTTACAAAATTTTATAACAAAAACTAAGAAAAAACTTTTTTAATTCAAAGTTTTCAGTGGTTTTTGGTTTGTTTAAGAAAAAATAAAAACCCAGAGGTGATTAAATACCACCAAAATAAAGCTCTATCTGTCACAAAAAAATGATAAAAATTTTATATGGGTACAGTGTTGCATGACCGCGCAATTGTCATTCAAAGTGTGACAGCGCTGAAAGCTGGAAATTGGCCTGGACAGGAAGGGGGTATAAGTGCCCTGTAGGCAAGTGGTTAAGGAAGTGTATTTAAGCCTTGCCTGTGCTTCTCCTCTTTGCCTTGGTATTTGTCCATGTGCCTCTGACCTGTGTTCCTCCATCCTGATCCAGCAACCTGATCCTGACCTTGCAGCTTCATACATTACCTGCCTGCTTGTTCCTTCGCCTGTTAGCCCTCTCCCTGTCCTGGATTGCTCCCTTTGTCTAATCTCCCATGTATGACCCTGGCTCTAACACTGAGTACGCTTCACATATCCTGCCATTTGTATATATTTGGTTTGGCCAATTGTTCATAGTTTGCTCACTCACCTATTATATTCTCTGGTTTGATTTATACAGTTCTGCTGTATTGGAGGAGTGTTTATATCTTTGTTATCGCCTTATTATTTTACATTATACTTGTGCCTGGTATCCTCTGTACAAGTCCACATATTTCTGGTCACACCTGTTGCACAGGATACCAGCACTTGGTATCCTTGACAACCACTTACAAGAAACAGATTTATTGAACGGAGATCCAAGATGGTACTAATATAAGGAGTAGTTGATGAGTGGGGGGGTTAGAATACAGTGTTCACGTATTTTGCAACAACTACTTCAGTGTTTAGTAGAGATATATTCTTCAACCAGTAGATGGCAGTGTTTATATGTTTGTAGCTGCATCTATGATTGAACCCTATGTATCTTCTTTATAATAAAGTTCTTGTTTCCTGTTTGCAAAGAGGCAGAAGATAAACACATGTGGACTGTGCACTGTAGGGCTATATACAGAATCTCTAACAAAAGTAAATTGTGTTTTGCTTTGTCCGTGCACGGCAAAGCAACAGCTTTACAAACTTGTCATCATCTCCATCTGTGTATATTTACCAGATAACTTCAGCAATTGGGGAAAAGACCTGCACTTTGGGAGGCATATGACCAGGACTGGTGCTTCCACGAGGCAAACTAGGCGGTCGCCTAGGGTGCACTGCCATCTAGGGGCACCTGGGTGCAGCACAGGCCGGCATTATCACTGTGTGGGACACTGCCACGTCATGAATGCCTCCAGCTGAGGGGAGGGGTGGCAGAGAAGAGGAGAGTACAGAGAAAGATGAAGAAAGATGCCCAGTGTCTGGAGCCAGTGTAGCAGTTGAGCTGCAGCTCCTTCCAGTGTTCCTCTCAGACTCAGTCCCTTACTGCAAGCCAGCTGGCAGCTTCTGATCACTGTGGAGTTCCAGCCCTTCTAGTCCCATTCATCAGCGGAGGCAGAGCTGCGCCTGCGGAGGAAGGTAATGTCTGACTCTAATGTCCCCGTGTCTGTGTCTGACTCTAATGTCCCGTGTCTGTGTCTGACTCTAATGTCCCGTGTCTGTGTAAGTGTGACCCAGCCAGCCAGCTATCCATCACATGTGCAATGTGTCAGTGAGAGATGACATCATCACAATCCCACAGTCTGCTCTTCTAGTGGCTGCTGGGCCTGCTGATCTGTGTCAGTGTTGGTGGTGGTGTGTTGTGTCAGATCTGTCACAGTGTGGGATCGCTCAGTTCAGGCGTTCTCTGTTTGTGTGTGTGCTGGGCTGCCTGCTGTCACAGCATTTTATCTCCCCCAATTGTCTGGGGAATTCCAGTCTGGGATCTGTCAGAGTGTGGATCCATAATCCTCCACTAACTGCAACTGTCACCCTGCCACTGCCAGCCACACGTACAGTCCATCCATGACACTGATTTCGTCTTTAATATTGGTGCTGGTGGCATCTTATGGCACTTATTTTTGCAAATTAAAAGAAATGTAGCAGTTTCAAGTTTTGTCAGTTTAATATTTTCTACTGTTTTAAAATTTTTTTTTATTTATTTGGGTTTTTTTGGGTAGCTGGTCTTGCCTAGGGCACAAAATAATCTAGCACCTGCCCTGCATATGACTCATTAACCTTCCTCCCACATGACAGAGCAAATGCTTGGTGATTGGGAACTCAGGAAACCAGAGCTGTCACACGGGAAGCGGGGAAGTCCTTAGCCTTGTGTAAGTCATGACTTGCAACTAAAATAGGCCTTCTTCGTCTTACTCCCCAGCAGTCAAGCAGAGCAGCAGGGGAGTGAAAGGTAAGTACCTTATTTTCCGGCGTATAAGATGACTTTTTACCCCTTGAAAATCTTTTCAAAAGTCAGGGGGTCGTCTTAAAAGCCGGTATACGGCATACTGACACTTTTTAGGGGGGCGGCGCGGTGCCGCCGCCGCCCCCCCCTTCCAACGGAAGGGACACTAAGTACAGGGGTGGGCAGGGGCTGTTTCTTACCTGGCTCCGGTCCCACGACGATCCGGTCCAGGAAGCGTGGCTGCTCCTTCAGTTCGGCCACTGGATGTTTGCGCGGCTGCTCGGCTCCGCCTCCTCACCGGTGATTGGCCGCCAGAACTGTAGCTCAGGAAAGGCACACAGGCGGCCAATCACCGGCGAGGGGGCGGAGCCGAGCGGCCCCGCGAAAATCGAGTGCAGGAGCAGCAGGTAAGTGTTCAGTGTAGAGGTGCTGCTGCAACCACATATGCTGGCTGCAGCAGCACCATACTAGGACAGGGTCAGCAAGTGTAATTGGTGTCAGTGGGAGGAATAGTGCCCCATCATTGGTGTCACTGATACCAATGATGGAGCACTATTCCTCCCACTGACACCAATGATGGGGCACTATTCCTCCCACTGACACCAACGATGGGGCACTATTCCTCCCCCCTACTGACACCAACGATGGGGCACTATCCCCCCCCCCACTGACACCAATGATGGGGCACTATTCCACCCCCCACTGACACCAATGATGGGGCACTATTCCACCCCCCACTGACACCAATGATGGGACACCATTCCTCCCACTGACACCAATGTTGGGACACTATTCCTCCCACTGACACCAATGATGGGGCACTATTCCCCCCACTGATACTAATGATGGGGCACTATTCCTGCCACTGATAACAATGATGGGGCACTATTCCTGCCACTGATACCAATGATGGGGCACCTATTCCCCCCACTGATACTAATAATGGGGCACTATTCCTGCCACTGATACCAATGATGGGGCACCTATTCCCCCCACTGATACTAATAATGGGGCACTATTCCTGCCACTGATACCAATGATGGGGCACCTATTCCCCCCACTGATACTAATGATGGGGCACTATTCCTGCCACTAATGCCAATGATGGGGCACTATTCTTGCCACTAATACCAATGATGGGGCACTATTCCTGCCACTAATACCAATGATGGGGCACTATTCCTGCCACTAATACCAATGATGGGACACTATTCTTCCCATTGGTGTGCATTGAAAGAGGGGTAGTCTTATACGGCGAGTATAGCCCAAACACTACATTTTAGCAGGAAAAGTAGGGGGTCGTCTTATACGCCCAGTCGTCTTATATGCCGGCAAATACGGTACATGAAAGTGGGGAGGGTTGCAGTTAAACTGTTTGACCAGACAAAATAAAAAAATATGTAGTACATCTCTGCAATACATGTACTGTACATTTCCCGATGTTATTCTGCTCCTAATTCTCTGTTGTGGCTGACAACACTGTGGCTTTTCTGACCTGAAAAGAAAAAATATGTCAACCCTACCAAGTAGTCTCTTGGTAGCCTACAGGATTCTTCCCACCTTACTCATGTTCACAATGTAGAGAATAATTTTTTTGAAGTCCAAAAAATATGTGTGCTGATTAGACCCCTAAAAACAACACGAGAATAAATGGGACACAAGACTGCTTTAAAGTTCTGCTAGGTTCAGCGGGTACTTTTTGATGTCCTTCAAGTAATTCAAACAGACAAAATAAAATATTTTCAATGGTGTAATTATCCAATCAAAATTGAGCAAATAAGAATACTTCATTTTTGGGGTTTACATAATTTAGGTGAAACTATTGGTCTGCACTGCATGGACAAAGTACAGGTTCCCCTAATGATGATCTGAAGTGCTGTTTTGATTAGTAAAGTTATATCATGGGCTCCAAGCACTATGGAAATTTTAGTTTCAGTACTTTTCCAATTTTAAACGAAAAAAAAAAAATTTGTTTCATTTATTCTCAAGGTACAAACACATGGGTTTATTCAGCCAGGCTCAGAACAATATGCACAACGCAAGATCCTATAGCAACCAATCAGAAGCTGTACATCACTGAACTGTGTTCGGTAAATAAAAAACATATTGTCTTTTATGGATTCTACACTTCACGCATTATCACTTCTCTTTCCACTGTGTTGGCAGTTAAACACGTGTACAGTATGTTTCTTTGTAGCTACTGTGTGTGTGGCATGGTGACCGCACATTGGCTGCAACTTGCTAATTTGTGAGCTGCATCATATTACTTTCAGTGGGAACTTCGTGAACTTTACATGCTCATGCATCCAGATCTACTTTTGGTGTGGTCAGTGTGTTTGGACCACAGGAATGTGTACAGTTCGTAATGGGTTGAATCTGTGATGTGGTTCCTAAAAAGGCCATGTGCACTCACAGTGTAACATATGCTCTGCAAACCAAAGAATGTATAATGTTTTATATAATCAACAAAGAAGAAAGCATGTAGAAATATGCTATCGAAAGCAGGGCCATAGCTATGTATAATAGGGTCCCATATTAGCTAATAGCAAAATACCTTGTTGGCCCCTTTACATCTCTATCCCTATTGGAAAACACAAAGAAAGAGAGGGCGTACCAGTCTAGCGCATTATCTCTTAAACCATTTGTTTAAAAAAAATGTAAACACACAGTATCTACTCTCAGATGACATGTCTGACAACGCACATCAAAGTAACACACTCAGTTTGTCCACTTCACATGCTCCTGGACTTGGGAGGACATCACTTAGGATCCACAATGGGTTACTAGTTTCGAGGGCAGTTCCCTCTTCCTCAAACCTGATAAGCTGTTGCTGGCTAAAGAGAAAGCCAATGAGTTGCCTAATGTTAGGCCCAAGGAACAGCTCTATAGAATTTAATGGATTCACATACTGTAGATCCTTTTTTCAAGGTATTATCACACAGTAAAACAGTGGCTCAACCACCTGCTATTACTGCCTCCTATAATACTGTTTCAAAACTTTATGTCTCAAGAAATTCGTGTGACTTCACGAAGTCACACGATTTCAAAGTCGGGTGAGATGCCGATTTGAGGTTGCGATTTGCAAGACATCTGACACAGATCTCTATGCAAATCACACCAAAAGTAGTACATGTACTACTTTAGAAATTGGTGCGGCTCAGATCAAGTCGGAACCACACCAGTTTGACCGCTCTAATTGTGGACAATAGGGTGCGACTTGGCATACTATTTGAAAGTCGCATGCCAAGTTGCACCCGATGTGACCGGGGTGTTAGGTAGGATTGGGCCATGTGTGGCAACTTTGCATTTTTGTTCCTACCAGCTATTTTACCCTATATACTGTATGTAGTTAATATATATTTAAACTAGAAGTGTTCTAAAGAGAATATAACAGTGAATTTTGGCACCTTTTAGTTTATGAGCTTAGAACTGCTAAGAAAAGAAAAATGCTTAAAGATAACATTGTTATTATAATTTTTTTAGCCTGATGTGTGCATGATAGTGCTGCATCGGTGGAACTGAAATTGGTTGTGATGGAAATACAGTGAAGTTTTCCGTCAAAGAAGTAGATCTGTGATTAAAGTACAGTTTGGGTGGACCTTTTTCTAGTTCTAGGCTACTACCTCTGATTGTGACAAAGGGTTCACTCAGCAGACAGTAAATTCTTGGATGTGTACTGAAGATCACAAAAGTTCATTTCATTACAGGTCTTTCTTTGTTCAAGTTCAGCCAACGTGTTTCAGGGTAACGCCTCCCCCTTCTTCAGGGCTTGAGCAGTCATTGTGAATGGAATCATGAAGGAATGCACTAGAGGACCTGTGTTGAGGCTTGATAAAGACTAGCACCTCCTAATGGCAATAAGAGCAGACAGCTAGAGGGAAAATTAGGTAGGATTCTTTAGCACGTAAATAGCAGCTAAAAAGGTAAGCAGCAATGTTTAAATAATGTTTACAGCTATGTTACATGAATGGGAAGATATAACAAATATAAAGTAGGCATTAGTTCCAATTCCAATTCCAAAATCTGAAATACACTGTAAAGTTTAACTAAAAGCAAAATTTCTTAATTAGTTTTGGATAGAACGGAGAGGGATCCTTATTATTAAACTTCTTGCAGGTCAGTGATCCGTTTTCAAAAGTGAAGGACAGTAGTGGCATCCTACATAATTCCTTCATGACAGGGGTACTTTAATCATGTCCTGACCACTTATCACAAATGTATGGCAGCAGTGCAGGTGGGCTTTAACGGGCATATATGCCACACATACTGTATGCATCCATGGGGCACTGCTGTTGTGTGCTAAGAGTGTGCTCACCGTGTGCTACCAGCATACTGACCAAGCTGTCATGGACAGCTCCTGGTCGTTAATAATCGGGAACTGATAGGAGGGGTGCCTGATTATGTGACCACTGTGATATCCAATCACAGTGGCACAATTTCAGGAACTCTGCCTCCACCTCCTTATATGAAGAACCCCTTAAAAAACTGGCAGGAGTCACCAGCAAGGGGTCAAAGGAAAGCATTGCTGATTGGATAGCAAGGAGTGTGTTGGACTGATGCAGGGTAGTGTGGGACACTATGCAGTGTAGTGTAGGACGGGTTTTTCATCTGGGGCTGGTGGGTGATTAAACCAGGGTTAGGGACTGATGTGAATGTACAATATATATATGTAAAGTGCTGCGTAAATTGATGGCGCTATATAAGTAATACACTGTCATCTTGTTTGGTGTCATTGGGAGGAATTGTACATCATCGTTGGTATCAGTTAGAGGAATTGTGCCCCAT
Source organism: Staurois parvus (assembly GCF_062004578.1). NCBI lineage: Eukaryota > Metazoa > Chordata > Amphibia > Anura > Ranidae > Staurois > Staurois parvus. The sequence goes on along the minus strand of NW_028317853.1, from coordinate 2,972,512 downwards.
CTTTGGTGACATTGGGATGAATTGTACTCCATTATTGGTGTCAGTGGGGGTAATTATGCTCTGTTGTTGGTATCATTGGATGAAATATTGCCCCAAAGGCCAGAAAAAGCAAGTAAAGGGACACATCTGGCTCACGAGCCACAGTTTGGAGACCACTGCTTTAGAGGCCCCAGAAACAAAAAATAATAAATGCACATTTTTTTACCTGCAAAAAAATATGCATTTAGGGCCAGTTCACACTATATGCCTCTCAGTTGCGTTTTTTCTGCATTCAAAATGCACAGAAAGTAGGTTCTATGGTTGTCAATGTCATAGTTCACATCAGTGCTTGCAGTTCCAGGGGCAGAAAAAAAAGTAGAACAGGCTGCATTTTTCCTGCACAGAACTGTGCTGGAACGCAGTAAAACACATAACAAAAAGCACCAAAAAACGCACTGGAACGCACATGTCCCTATTTAAATTGAAGAAGAAGAGAGGGGAAAAAATGAACTAGAATTCCTAAAAAACACACTGAACGTGTCAAAAACGCATCAAAAACACACTGGAATGCGTCAAAAGCGTGCATGCGGAAAGTCACCCAGAATGCATCTGGACTGCATTTCTATAGTGTGAACCAGTCCTTAGTATTTTTTGTTAAGGGCCAGTTCACACTACAAAAGTGCACTCCAGATACATTCCGGATGCGTTTTTGCTTACAGTTCACACGACACGCAGCTGTGGTGCAGTTTTGATGCACTTTGCTATGTTGTAGTATGGTTCTGTGCAGAAAAACAGCAGCATGTTCTACTTTTTTTTCTACATCGGAAACTGACTGAAACTGACTGCATTAGTGTGAACTAGGGTCATTGGAATACATGGAAAACACTGTGCATGCCATTTTGATGCAGAAAAAAGTACACTGAACTGCATCTAGTGTGAACTAGTTCTAATGGCCAGATCACACTATAGAAACGGAGTCCAGATGTGTTTTTGAATGCACATTTTTGGTGCTTTCCAATGCATTTTCTATGCATTCCAGTTAATTTTTTCTCCTCTCTTTTTCTTCAATTTCAATAGGGACATGTGCGTTCCAGTGCATTTTTGGTGCGTTCAAGTGCGTTTTTGATGCGTTTTACCGCGTTCCAGTACAGTATGTGCAGAAAAAATGCAGCCTGTTCTACTTTTTTTTTCTGCAGCTGGAATGCACTGGAACTGCAAGCACTGATGTGAAATGGGTGAGGCTGTGCGGAGACCGGAAGTGACGTCTGGGACTGGAACCAGAAGCGACACGAGAGCGCCATTGTTGGGGATCCGGCGGTGGTGAGAGCACTGCTTGCAATCTATCACACTACCACACATATCTACAGGCATGTTTTTATCAGTTATCTTGTGAGTGGCTGTCTGCATTCATTTAATAAAAGGTGTCATTTGTACTGCACCATTGGAGTTTTTACCTGTTACTCTTTCATGGCCATTGCATCTGGGGGAGAGGAGCAAGGAGGACTGTGGATATGCTGATATTGTCACATTCCCTTCCCATTTGGAGTTTTTCAAAGCGATATATGCCGACCATGAGAGTGGGAGGCAGGGAAATTTGGTGAGTGCACACCCAGAAGGGGGAACGGTTTTTCTGGAACACGTGGTGATTTTGGTTTTGGGAAGTAAATAGAAGATTATCACGTTGAAATGAATTTATGGACTTTAATTTTGTCAGTGTGTTATTAATTTTATAACTTATCACTTTGAGATTGATTTTTGTTCACAGCGCCACTGAATCACTTTAGGGTTCATTTATTGTTTATATGACTATGCGTTGTATTATTTGTAACAGGACAAAATAAGTTCAGTGTAAACATCTTTTTTATTATTATTATTATACAGGATTTATATAGCGCCAACAGTTTGCGCAGCGCTTTACAAAATGAAGGCAGACATTATAGTTACAATACAATTTGGTACAAGAGGAAACAGAGGGCCATGCTCGGTAGAACTTAAAATCTAGGAGGATTTTATCAGATAAGCATGATCACTTATCCCCGGTTCACATATTCGCGTTCCTGCGGGCTGCGTTTTGCATGGGCACGAGAGCCCATTCATTTGAATGGACTCTCGTGCCCCGGGACATGCCGGGAAGAAGTCTCTGCACTTAGCACAGACCGCACAGGAACCTCAGTTCTCAGTACGGTTGCGATTTCGAGTGGGGGCGGCGTGCCATTAGAATTAATGGCACACGGCAGCGGGTCCACATTCTTCTGTGTGGGTGGTGTGGCTGCTCAGATTCTTGTGCAGATCCGCAGCCGCACCACCCACACAGATGTGAACTTAGCCTAAGTGAGAAGCTGCAGCTCCTATGTGTCATTGACTGTTGCAGTGCATGAGAGAGAATGGTGACAACAGGGGAGCAGTGAAAACAGGTGCATGGCACCATGGCTCTGTGAATTAAGCTCCAATATGAAGCTGCGGTTTCTAAAGCGAGCAAAATCCTCTCTTGTATTAAAAGAGGTATAGACTCCAAAGAGAGAGATATCATATTACCCCTGTACAAATCATTAGTTATACCTCATCTGGAATATGCAGTTCAGTTTTGGGCACCAATTCACAAAAAGAACATTGGGGAACTAGAGAAAGTACAGAGAAGGGCAACCAAACTGATAAGAGGCATGGAGGAGATCAGCTATGAGGAAAGATTAGAGGAACTGAATTTATTCTCTCTTGAGAAGAGGAGATTAAGGGGAGATATGATCAACATGTATAATACATAAGGGGAGATATGATCAACATGTATAATACATAAAGGGGGATATGATTTCCATGTATAATACATAAGGGGGGATATGATCAACATGTATAATACATAAGGAGGGATATGATCACCATGTATAATACATAAGGGGGGATATGATCACCATGTATAAATACATAAGGGGGGATATGATCACCATGTATAATACATAAGGGGGGATATGATCTCCATGTATAATACATAAGGGGGATATGATCACCATGTATAATACATAAGGCAGGATATGATCAACATGTATAATACATAAGGGGGATATGATCTCCATGTATAATACATAAGGGGGGATATGATCTCCATGTATAATACATAAGGGGGGATATGATCTCCATGTATAATACATAAGGGGGATATGATCACCATGTATAATACATAAGGCAGGATATGATCAACATGTATAATACATAAGGGGGGATATGATCTCCATGTATAATACATAAGGCGGGATATGATCAACATGTATAATACATAAGGGGGGATATGATCACCATGTATAATACATAAGGGGGGATATGATCACCATGTATAATACATAAGGGGGGATATGATCACCATGTATAATACATAAGGCGGGATATGATCAACATGTATAATACATAAGGGGGGATATGATCACCATGTATAATACAAAGGGGGGATATGATCACCATGTATAATACATAAGGGGGGATATGATCACCATGTATAATACATAAGGCGGGATATGATCAACATGTATAATACATAAGAGGGGATATGATCACCATGTATAATACATAAGGGGGGATATGATCAACATGTATAATACATAAGGGGGGATATGATCTCCATGTATAATATATCAGTGGTTCATATAGGGAACTCAGTGTAGAGCTTTTCACCCTGAGGTCATCACAGAGGACAAGGGGGCACTCTTTATGTCTGGAGGAAAAGAAATCTCCAAACATGGAAAGGTTTCTTCACAGTAAGAGCTGTGAAAGTGTGGAATAGACTCCCTCAAGAGTTGGTTCTGGCCAGCTCAGTAGATTGCTTCAAAAAAGGCCTGCATTCTTTCTTAGATACACAGAATATAACTGGATACTAACATTTCTAGGTAAAGTTGATCCAGGGAATATCCGACTGTCTCTTGGGGGATCAGGAAGGAATATTTTCCCCTGCAGGAGCAAATTGGATCATGCTTTGCTGGGTTTTTTTGCCTTCCTCTGGATCAACTGTGGGTATAGGATTATAACTTTTTTTTTTTTTATGGTTGAACTGGATGGACTTTTGTCTTTTTTCAGCCAGACTAACTATGTAACTATGAAGTACACGCTAATAAAGGGGAACCATAGCTACTCAAACGTGACCGCGGTGAAGCTGATAATAAAATGTATTTACATTGATCTCTTTCAATTTGTAAAAAATATGAAATAGTAGATTACTCTCTCTCTCTCTCTTTCTCTATCTATATATATATATATGTACAGTATATATAGTTCCTCTGTACCCAACAGGATATATAGCAATGAAGTGATCTTTAGGTGGTGCCCAGCAGGGTGTGTTGTACTCATGCCTACATGCAGTAATATATATATATATATATATATATATATATATATATATATATATTCCCTATGGAAGGGATAAGTAGCAGGTAGCATACTGATATGTGTTTTCATGACAGCGCCAGGAAAACATTCCTCATATAGAAGCCTTAATAATGCATATTATGTGAGGACCATGAAACGCCTCCATGCACTTGTAACACTGATCCAGGAAATGTATCTTCCTTTTCCTTCAATCTCTTCAGCCTCTAACATCCTAATAGTCAGACTGTTGATTAAAAGACCTCCAATAGCTGAGCTCACTTCCTTCCTGCGATTGTCTCTGACATGTGGAGTGTGGCGAGTCCTTCGCTCTTTTTATTCTCGGAAAGCGAGCCGCTGACCTATTGCTGCCTCTGTTCTGATCACTCCCATCCCACGTTTGTTATCAGCGTGGCCCTCTGCATGGCTCTTGGCTGACACACGTTGCAGACTATAAGCTGTTCATATGTCATTGTAGTCATGCAGTGACTCATTCCACTCAAGGATTTCTGCTGCGAGTGTCAGTATATTAGAGCGTATCTAAACCCAAAATGTAATATATTTGCAGTTTACCCGTTCTTAACTGTAATTGTGATGATTTCATTAGTTTATTCGTTTTTTTTCCTTTATTTTCTTATTCCTTATTTATTATTCCTTATTTCTTTTCTTCTTATTTTCTTGTGATCTGGCCAGTAACATACTTCCTGTCTCATGGTGGCTCCACTTGGTGGAGGAGCAATGGAGACACCTGCGGACAGCAGCATAATTAATCTGGGGGAGGCTAGCATTAGATACATTAGCATATTTGGGCTATTCCCACACTGATTGGTAGCAAAAATGAGACAAATATGCATACAGTGAAGGAAATAAGTATTTGATCCCCTGCTGATTTTGAATGTTTGCACACTCACAAAGAAATGATCAGTCTAAAAATCGAATGTTAGGTGTATTGTAACACTGAGAGACAGAATAGCAACACAAAATTCAAAAGAAATGCATGTCTATCAAATTATGCACTGATTTGTAATGAGTCATGTTTTGTGAAGGGGATCAAATACTTAGTTCCCTCATGAACATGCAAATCAGTGCATAATTTGTTAGACATGCATTTCTTTTGAATTTTGTGTTGCTATTCTGTCTCTCAGTGTTACAATACACCTACCTTTCGATTTTTAGACTGATCATTTCTTTGTGAGTGGGCAAACATTCAAAATCAGCAGCGGATCAAATACTTATTTCCTTCACTGTCTGTGTTTTTGCCGTGTTTGCTACAGGACATGTGACTCAAAAGCGGCACCAAAAATGCAATGTGGGTGCATTTTTCCTGCATTTTTGCCACTATTTCATTCATTTCAATGGTCTGCACCAAACCTACACAAAAATGCATCAAGCAGGATTTTTAAAAAAAATGCAGTGGACCCGCAGCGGATCAGTGTGAAGAGTTCCATTGGATTACATGGTCACACGATTTTCTTGCTTTTATTTTTCACCCAAAAGCTGAACTCCAACTACTACTTTTTTAAGCAGTTACAGCAATAGTGTTTTTTTTTGTTTGTTTTGGAATAAAGGTTTTACATAAATAAATAAAATCTGACCAATGTAAGCACCCCTGTCAGTGTTAGGATTCATGTACACAAGCCTACCTTGACTGCCGGCCATGAGAAACTTCAAATCGCAGCAAAAACGCTGTACCGCAGTTGCCATGTTTTGCATTTTCCCGTGGTCAGCAGTCAAAACGTTCCTATCCTGAATGCGATTCTTTTGCGTTCAGGAGAAGGAGGTTTAACCTCACCTAAAACGTGGCAGCTCCTAAACTCTGCTAAAAGTCTATGTGTAGACATGCTCCTATAAAGAGCTGTGGATAAGGGGGTACCACCAGTCCTCCTATACGGGGCCCAGACCAGCAGGGGGGGCCAGGCAGTTGGGATAGTTGGATGTGGCAGGCAGGGTGATTAGAACAAATATACTTATATCAATAAAAACCAGCGCAAATCCACATAATCAATTGCATTACTCAACTTATTAAACAAACTTAAAGACCGTGACAAAAAAACTTTTGTGCTAATAAGGATTAAATTATAAAAAATATATATAAATAAATATAAAAAATTATTAAAATTCATAAGTCCAGTGACACAAAAATCCCAAAAAATTAATTGACAGTCCCGTGACAAAATAAATCAAATTATAAAAAAATTTTCATTGGATTCTTCCGTGCCTTTCATCCCTTCACCATCCACCAGTGCAAAACCAACATTAACCGCACTCACCAGATATTAGTGAGTCACACGCCTTTCAGGAATATTAAGGGCTCCTGGACCCCCTTTACTTTTTATGAGACCTCCAAATGCTGCTTCCTCTTATGTCTGGGTAGCTCTTCTGCTTACTCCTCTCACCGAATCCCCCAAGGAAAATCAGGAAGAAGAAAAGACCATAGCGTGATACCGTAGTGATTTCTCCTCTAAATAATCTCTCCAGACCACTCACATTTTAGCGGGATGTAACCCGCATTTTATTTGAAACAACAATGATTTTCCTTCAAAATGATCCACTTTCCAAGTACAGCGACTTTGCATGAAGACCCCACAGCCTAGTATACAGCAGGATGGCAGACCTCAGATGCAAACTCATCCACTATGCTAAGATGGCCCCTTGGAACGCACCGCTCAGCGTGCGTTCCACTCACCGGAAATGACGTCAGACGCCGGAACAGGCAACCGGAAGTGCGTCAACTCGTTTCGCCCCACCCACAGGGCGTTATCAAGACGCTCATCTCCACTTCCAAGCCGCTTATAAAGCAATGGGAGATCCCTCCCACTAATTAATCTGGACACAAACCTGGACACAAACATGTCCATCACCGCCATCCCTCTGTATACCCATGTGGGGTCCCCTTACACCAAAAACAGATGCCATTAAATTAGATACATTAAAATTAAAAAAACATCATTTAAAAACCTAATTTTATAACCTTAAGTCTTCTACCCCAAGCATAAGGGTAAAGACAGGGAAGTACAATACATTAAATAAAATTCTATATAAAAATAAAAATAAAATAAAATAAAAATAATAATAATAAAAATAAAAATAAAAATAAATCTAACTAAAAATAAAAATAAAAATTATATAAATAGAAAAAATCGAAATAAAAAAAAAAAAATAATAATAATAATAATAAAAATAAAAATAATAAAAATAAAAATAAATAAAAATGAAAATAAAAAATAAAAAATAAAAATAAAAATAAAATAGAAATAAAAATAAAAATAAAAAATATATAAATAAAAATAAAATTAAAATAAAAATAAAAATAAAAATTCAAATAAAAATTCAAAAACACCTAATCATGAACACGCACTTCGGACATTAACTGGATATTACCAATTTGACAAAAAGCAATTTATATCAATATCTGCATTCAACCCATTAGGATACAATGTACCCATTTGATAAATCCACTTCGTTTCATTTTGAGACACATTTATTACCATATTTCTATATTTTTTTTTAAAATTTTTTATTTTTTGATTAGAACAAATGACTGGAACCGATCCCCTGTATGGTTCTTCCTGCAGCAGCTGAGAGCTGCATTCTTCTCCTCTCCCTCCCAGTTGCTGCAGAGATAGTCATACAGGGGATCAGTTCCAGTAATTGCTCCCCCCTCCCACACTGCACCCATCACCCTCCCTGTGCACCATACATTTCCCTTTGCTGCCCAGGCCCCCCCTGTGTGCCCCCACCCCCACAGTGCTGCCAGCTTCCGTCCTCCGCTTCCCACCGGCAACTGCAAGCACACAATAGGATCCTTCAGAATGGAGAGTGAGGGATGGGTCCAGTAAATGTCACATTTACCAGCCTCTTTTTTTTTCTGAATGAATACAATGAGTGATTGATACCGATCATTCACTGTATTCATCCATAACTGAAGTATTGTAAACTCTGTTTTTTTGGGGGGGCCCTGTAAGGTCAGCTGTATGGGGCCCTGTGATTTCCAACAGCAGCCCTGCATGGACACATAGGGGTTTATTTACTAAAGCTGGAGAGTCCAAAATCAGACTCCCTTCTGCATAGAAACCAATCAGCTTCTAACCTCAGCTTGTTCAATGAAGCTTTGGCAATGAAACCTGGAAGCTGATTGGTTTATATGCAGAAGGGAGTCTGATTTTGGACTCTCCAGCTTTAGTAAATAAACCCCATAGGCTTTTATGGAGTTGAGTTTAGGAGCTGCTCGTGTACATGAGGACTTAAATGATTTGTCTCAGCCACCTAACTGCCACTTTTGCTGGACAGCTTGGTTTTAAAGGAAGCTGAAAAATAACAGATTGGCAAGATCAAATACAATAAAACACCCGTGCTTATGTGACAAAACATAAAAACTCAATATGTGACAATTAATGCTGCTGTTTACAAGGTGAAATCACCATAACAACTATTATCAATAACACAGCGCAAAAAATTAAATGAATATAGAAAAAGTCCACAATCCCAAAGAAAATCCATGATTAAGTGCTCCAATCAAAGAAGTCCATGCCAAAACGAAATACAAAATGTGTTTTGGCATGGACTTCTTTGATTGGAGTACTTAATCACAGATTTTCTTTGGGATTATGGACTTTATTATACATTTTTCTATATTAATTTCATTTTTTACGCTGTGTTATTGATTATAATTACTGGCAGGATCAACAGATGGAAATGAAGGCAAAAAGGCTAAATACAGAAACTACTGCAGCCACCACCTACAAATTGATAAGTTTCAATGTAATTCTTTTTTTTTGCTTTTTGATTTAAATATGTTTTAAGTTGTCCTGTGGAGGTTTGACTTTGGGGCCTGTACCAAGATACTAAAACTGTGAATATTCCCACATGGAAGAAACATATATTTCAAATATATTTTAAAACTATTCTTCCCAAATATATTGCCATATATTTGAAATGCTATAATTTTGGCCATATTCAATATATTTCTAAATATATTTCAATATATATATATATTATATATATTATTATTATTATACAGTATTTATAAAGCGCCAACAGTTCACTCAGCGCTGTACATTACAATGGGAGACAGTACATGCGACAGTACAATAACAATACAATGTGATACACGAGGGGTTCGAGGGCCCTGCTCCTTGGAGCTTACAATCTAGGAGGGAGGGGAGAGCGGTACAGGAGGAAATGGCTGTGGGGGATGGAGTGGTAGGAAGAGTGGAGGAGGTCGGCAATTAGCAGGGGGTGGGGTAGGCTTCCCTGAAGAGATGGGTTTTCAGGGTGCACCTAAAGGAGAGGAGAGTAGGTGATAGTCTGATGGATTGGGGTAGGGAGTTCCAGAGGATGGGTGACGCCCTGGAGAAGTCCTGGAGGCGGGCATGGGAGGAAGAGACCAGGGAACTAGAGAGAAGGAGGTCTTGTGAGGAGCGAAGAGTGCGTGTTGGGTGGTATTTGGATATTAGGTCGGTGATGTAGTTTGGGGCAGTATGATGGACAGCTTTGTACGTCAATGTTAGGATTTTGAATCTGATCCGTTGGACAATCGGAAGCAAGTGGAGGGATTGGCAGAGGGGGGTGGCAGAAACGGAGCGGTTGGTAAGGTGGATGAGTCTGGCTGCTGTATTCAGGATCAACTGAAGCGGGGATAGCCTGTGGCGAGGCAGGCCAGTGAGGAGGGAGTTGCAGTAATCATGTGATTCATGATCATGCGAGTCATGATATGATGAGGGAGTGGATGAGCTGCTTAGTGGTTTCCGGGGTTAGGATTTTGGCGATGTTGCGGAGGTGGATTCTGCATGAGTTTGGAATGCATTCACAAATATATGTTAAAATGACGTTTTTATATGTTAAAAAAATCTTTTTTTAAAATATATTCTTCAGATTTTTTTAACATATAAAAAGGTCATTTTAACATATATTTTTAGATTTATTTTATAAATGCATTCCAAAAATGTAGATTTGTATTTTTAAAGACATACAGTATATTTGAAATGTATTTTTAAAAATATAATTCATATATTTTGTAATAAAAATGCATTTCAACATGCAGTATATATATATATATATGCGTCACATGCTCCTGCTCCATCCGAGAGCTAGTTTTCTGATCGTAGCACATCAATATGAGGGGTGGGCACGCTTCTCTCACAACAAGAGACTGACGTTTGGCTCATGGAGGTCATGGGACGTCACCATAAAGCATAATGAAAGAAAAAAAGCCTCAATTTTAAATTGCATTTGTAACCTGAACTCAGTTACTGTATCGGTGAGCATTTTGCTTCTTCTCCAAACACTTCAGATTGAAACTTGTCAAGCTTGTGTCTGAGGTCATTTTCATGTTTGCACACAAGATCCTCCATTCTTAAGGTTTGTTGAATGCTGAGTGTGAGTGGATCAATGAAACATAAAGAAAAAGCAGAAATCATACAAAGCACTACAATACTAGAGTCAATCCTAAAGAGCAGATTGGACGTGGGTGCAGTGCTGTGTACTCCACAGGCCATAGACAAGAATATGTTCGTTCTATGAGGTGATCCACACACATGCTGAACACAGGGAAGGGCCTTCCCCAAGCTGTTGTTACAAGATTGGAAATGCACAGATATCAGTAAATTGTCTATGTATTCCCTAGCATTAAAGTGTTACTAAACCCAGGACCCTGCATTCACTATATCCGGTCTCCCACAGTACACAGAACTCGGAAATGCATTTATTTTAGTAAGTATAAACTGCTAAATACCTTTTCCCATTAGCAGTTAGAGTAGTCTTGTGACTTCTATCAGTGTCCAGCCAAGCACATGTTAAAGCTTGTAGGAGGAGTTTTCATTTTGCTCTAGGAGGATGCAGGACCCCTGTCCTCTGTCTAGACCAGGGGTGTCAAACTGGCAGCCCTCCAGCTGTTGCCAAACTACAAGTCCCATCATGCCTCTGCCTTTGAGAATCATGCTTGTAACTGTCAATCTTGCATTGCTTCATTGGACTTGTAGTTTGGCAACAGCTGGAGGGCCGCCAGTTTGACACCCATGGTCTAGACAGTGCTGATTTGCCCCTTGCTAATCACATGCACTCTCCCAAGAAAAAAAACAACAACTCTCTAGCACTACACACCAAACTGAGAATGTGCATAGTGTCTCCCCACGATATGTCTATTTAGGAGAGAAGAGGGGGACACTGGAAGAAGGGGAGGATCAGAGAAGTCAGGATCAAGCAGCGTTTTTACACAATGCAGAGGATTAACTCCTTAGGTTCCACAGTGAGTATAACAAGCATGCTTTACTGCATATACAGACTGATGTTATTGTTGTGGGTTTAGTAACACTTTACGTCTCCTTTCACATGTGCATTCCATCAGTCGGTTGATTTATGACAGACTGCAATGTATCCCTATGGGTGGCCAGATGTAAACGGATTATGTCTGATCAGGTTTGTTGGACCAGAGCAGTAAGTATGCATCCGGAACCACTTTTTCAGAGCTGAACTGATGTAAACGGATATAAACGGACACGCATCTGTAAACGTTTGGCCATATAGTTGTAGACAGGTGCACTCTGGTTTCTCCACTGTAGGTGGCACTCAACCTGTGTGGTACTACAGCCTGGAGAGGAAGTCAAGGGGAAAAATAGTTTCTTTATGGTTTCCAGGGTCAATGGAGCAGCATTCCGGTTGGCTACGCTGCAGCCATGTGACCCCTGGCAGGCATCTTGAGTCAACAGAGTCTATTAAAGTCTCTGCCCCCAGGTATCATGTGAGTGGCTAGTGTAGGGAGAGAGACCCTGCTTGTTAGGGAAAGTAACAAGTGGTAGGGAAGAACAGACAAGAAGAGACAGGCTAGGGACTCACTATCCTTGACAGGAGCCTCCCCTCTGGAGACTGGACTGGCCAGGTTTCACTTCACCCTCTGAAACAGACACTGTCAGCATCTCTCCTCAGCCACATCTTTGTATTAAACTGTGAGTTATTTCCCTAAATGGTGCTCTCCCACTATGGTGTTTTATACAGTTGACATTCTGTTCAGTACAAGTTTCAAGTTTTACTTTAACCGGACTGTGTGTGTTCACTGCTGCCGCACCACGTTGCACCTACCCACACAGTGTATGTCAGTACTAAAAGTACCAAAAATAATAACTCTAGATTCTGGCTTTATCAGAAAGTTCAAATTCAATGGGATCAAAATTAACCACATGCCCTCTAGAGGATTTACCCCCCTTCCTGACCCTGCCATTTTTTCCGATACGGCACTGCGTTACTGTAACTGACAATTGCGCGGTCATGCAACGTTGTACATAAATAAAATATATGTCCTTTTTTGCCACAAATAGAGCTTTCTTTCAGTGGTATTTGATCATCTGTGTATATTTTATTTTTTGTGCTAAAAACAAAAAAAGAACAATCAATTTTGGGACAAAAAACATAGTTTTTGACTTTTTGTTATAAAAGATATCCAGAAAAAAAATAGAAAAAATCTAATTTCTTAATAAATTTAGGCCGAAATGCAGTCTGCTACATGTCTTTGCTAAGCAAAATCCCAATACATGCAAATAATTGGTTTATGTGAAAGTTATAGCATTTACAAATGGCGGTATATATACTGGAATTTACATTGTTTTTATATACAGTGGGGCAAAAAAGTATTTAGTCAGCCACCAATTGTGCAAGTTCTCCCACTTAAAAAGATGAGAGGCCTGTAATTGGCATCATAGATAGACCTCAACTATGAGAGACAAAATGAGAAAACAAATCCAGGCAATCACATTGGCTGATTTGGAAAGAATTTATTTTCAAATTATGGCGTAAAATAAGTATTTGGTCACCTACAAACAAACAAGCAAGATTTCTGGCTCTCATAGACCTGTGCCTTCTTCTTTAAGAGGCTCCTCTGTCCTGCACTCATTACCTGTATCAATGGCACCTGTTTGAACTTGTTATCAGTATAAAAGACACCTTTCCACAACCTCAAACAGTCACACTCCAAACTTCACTATTTTTTATTTTTTTTAAGTCCGCAAACGTGCAACTATAACGAAAAAACCCGTAAGTGTTCACAAAAAAAGTGCAAGTGCAAAACACCACACGAAAAAGTGCACTTAGGGGTGTGCTGTGTCCTACCCCTAAAGGGGCTTGGACCGCTTACCCTGATCCCCCGGGGCACAAAGCTCCTGACAGGGACAAGGTTCCCAATTGGTCCTCCTGGCCAAAAGGCCTGGTGGACCACCGTTCCCTATGCCCAGCCGAAGCCGGACATCCAGTACTAGGCAAGGGGGCTCTCCAGAAGAAAAGCCCCCTAGGGATCAGGGGAGGAAGGAACCAAAAGGCCACACATCCTCCCCCTAGACTTCAGGGTAGGCCCGAGGACCCACACCCTCCATCCGTGAAAAACACACACATAACAGCAAAAAAAGTGACAAACATGGGAGTGCATAACAAATAATAGTAAAGAAAAAATAAAAAAGTGGTTCCGTGCCGAATTGTGCACAGAGCAGGCCCTGAGGCCCGTAGCAAAAATTGCCCTGGACTTAGCCAAAAGACCTGGTCCTAAGGGCGCTGTGCAAAAAGAGGTGAAAAACAATGGCCATGTGTCATCTTCACACCGTGGGGTCCCACACCCAAGTGTTACTAGTGACACCCCTGAGAGCGTCTTCCCCAGGGGGCACTGAGTTTGCGGACTTTTTGCGTCCCCAGCCCCAGGCCAGACCAAGGTAGATCCGTCCAAATCAGGAGGTACTGGGTCTTTCCAGTCTTCCCAGAGGAATTACTCCCAAGGCCCCAGAACGAATCATGGCGCTCCCTGGTTTCTGTCCCTCCGGTACTAGCCTTCTGGACCCCCATCATACCAGTGAGGGTACTATACAACAACCATCCCCGCAAAGCTAGAATGGTCGGGAGCACCCCCACTGGACACTGATAAGAACAGATACTACACTTGATCTTAGCCAAAAGGCCGAGAAGCGATATAAGTCACTAATTTTTTTTTTTTTGATTGAAAAGATACTTTTATTACAGAAGCATCAAAAACAACATGATACTTGTAATCGGGGTACATCTCACCCTGTACTGCGACGCAGCGCACCACATAGCAATACAGTTCCAAGCATACAATAAATACATTCAGAAATAAATACATTCGCTCAGCGGTATGATGCCTGACGTGATGTGCAGAGGATGAATCCCCAGACCGCCACGTCATGCATGACGCCGCTTACCCCAAAAACCATAGCATCCTGATACACAGTACTAAGTCATGCAATAAACGAAAGTGAAAAAGCGAAAAACCGAAAATCACAGTTTACAATAGGCATCGGGTGTGTGGGGGGGGGGAGGGGAAGAAAGGGGGAAACACAGGCCCGAAGCTTTATTGAAAAGACAAAGACACGCAAGGGGGAGTAGGGGGAAGGGGGAAATCTTCAGACGTCCTCTTCCTCCTTAAAGTCCATCAAGGAATAGTCTCTGAGCAGACTGAGGATCAGTCTGCGGCAGTCCTCAATGGACATCCTCTCCCGCTGGTGGATGAGGCGCTTTCTGGCGCACCATAAAGCGTCCTTAAAGCAACACAGCACCCGCCAGGCGCCGTCAATGTCCTCCAGAGAAAAGGTTCCACAGAACAGTCCATTCAACACCCCAAAGTGAGTGATGGCTGTCTGTGGTACAAAGTCCTTGAGTTCAGGTTCCAGGGCCCCCAACAGGGCCTGAGCAAATGAGCACTCCCAGAAAACGTGGTAAGACGTTTCCTCGTGGATGATGCAGAAGGGGCAGTGTCTGTATCTGCTCAGGTTCCTGGCATGCATAAATGTCCTGAGAGGCAACCCCCCTTGGATTGCCATCCATGCCAGGTCTTTGTGCCTGTTGGTAAGAATGTTGGAAGAAACATTCCTCCAGACCACCTTGCAGGTGTCTGAAGGCAGGCCTGGAACCGACTCCAAAATGTCGCTGGCTCGGATGAGCTTGTAGATAGTCTTTGGCTTCCACAAGTCCGGCTTGACTCCCTGCAGCCCTTGCTCCCTGATGAACTTGAAGGTATCCAAGTAGTACCAAGGAGTGTCCCAGTTGTAGGGGATGGAACTATCCCAAGTGTCCCACCCCAGGGACCTCCAGAGAGGCAACAGGAAGAAGCGAGACATTGCGTTCCCGCCAGAGTCCATAATCCGTCTGGGCAAAGTTCTGCGGATGCAGTTGCAAGCAAAGAACACCCTCAGCTGGGTGGCGATGTCGGGCACGCCCTTACCGCCCTTGAGGGGTTCCTTGAACATGACTGCCCGCTTCACTCTGTCCATCTTGGAGCCCCAGATGAAGTGAAACACCGCCCTGGTGATGGCCTTACAGGTGTTGACCCGAGGGGGCCAGGCCTGGGCGAGGTACTGCAACACAGGGAGAATCTCGCTGCGGAGTACCAGTGTCTTCCCTTCGATGGAGAGGTCTCTGAGGCTCCAGAGTCCAAACTTTTGACGCATCTTGGCCAGTCTCTCCTCCCAAGACTTCAGGGCTGCGCCCTAGTCACTAATTTTTTTTAAGTCCGCAAACGTGCAACTATAACGAAAAAACCCGTAAGTGTTCACAAAAAAGTGCAAGTGCAAAACACCACACAAAAAGTGCACTTAAGGGTGTGCTTTGTCCTACCCCCGAAGGGGTTGGACCGCTACCCTGATCCCCCGGGGCACGAAGCTCCTGACAGGGACAAGGTTCCCATTTGGTCCTCCTGGCCAAAAGGCCTGGTGGACCACCGTTCCTTATGTCCAGCCGAAGCCGGACATCCAGTACTAGGCCAGGGGGTTCTCCCGAAGAGAAAACCCCCTAGGGACAGGGGAGGAAGGAACCGTATGGCCACACATCCTCCCCCTAGACTTCAGGGCAGGCCCGAGGACCCACACCCTCCATCCTGTGAAAAAACACACACAAAAGTATAAAGTGACAAACGTGGGGTGAAGGAAAAATAAGCCCTAGTCACTAATACAACAGTTGGAGTCAGAGTAAAACGTAAAATGTAAAGCAGGAATTAAGTGAAAGTTCAACTTACCCTCCTCATATTCCCCTCCTATACCATTATTGAGAGATTTTTTTTTCTGAAAGCAGATATCTATTTCTGACAGGTATTTGTTTCCACCTTTGGTATTCCGATTATCTCACCTAGGCAAGAATGAATTTTCTAATCCTACAAGGTACATCTAAATGTGGTGGATTAGTCATTCAGCTGCTCGCCGACCGACTAAAGAGACAGTTTTACTTCAAAACCGGCAGAGTGAAATAAATAACGGGGATTGATGTTTAAATTGGAATTTGCAGGCAAGCAGTTTTTACTTTGTATCATAAATAAAACTCAATTTCAAAGTGAACCTGACAAGATACTAACATTGGGGATATCATTGCTAGTGATCTTGTGAGGACCTTCACTTCGGGCCTCACAAGTTCCCTTTAACTCTTAAAGTGCATCCATAACCAATGGTTTTTTATTAATGTTTTGGGTTGTTTAGGGAAGGATTAGAACCCTGCCCGGTGTTTACTGTTGACTGCATCCCTGCTGGGGAGATTCACTCCTCCTGGTGACAAAATTTTAGAGTCCTCACTGGAACAGGAGGTAATGGGAAATCTTCCCATGGGTACACTTGTCCTGGTGACAGCTGTCTAAAAGGGAATTTCCCAATGGGACAAAAACAGCTAATAAATAATAATTTAAATCATTTAATTAACACTAAGAGACAAACAATGCCAATTCCCTCCTCCCACCATTTGACTTTGTTGAGGGATGATTTACACAGGCACAGAAGAGGTCTTGAAGAGCTTTTTGTTTATCTTCTTGGAGTATTGTGGAGCTACATACAGGCAGCCTATATTAGTGAATGTTGTCATGGTGGATGTACAGACACTCTGGCATAGCTAAGTTTGATAATCATGCAGGAACAGGTCCATTGTGCATCCGGGGCTGTGTATGTTCATACATAAATGTCAAACTTGACTGTGCATGAGTCTGTTTAGCCCCTGCATCTCCAGTCACTTACAGTGGGGCAAAAAAGTATTTAGTCAGCCACCAATTGTGCAAGTTCTCCCACTTAAAAAGATGAGAGAGGCCTGTAATTGGCATCATAGGTAGACCTCAACTAGAGATGAGCGAAGTATTCAAAAATTCGATTCGACTGATTCGGCGAATTCGTGGAAAAATTTCGATTCGAGTCGAATATATTCGCTGTGAATTTAACTTAAAAAAGGGTGTTTCTAGGCTTCAGAGAGACTTAATATTAGTGCTGAACACTGTACCTTTAATTTAAATGCCCTTGGAGTCTGCTGGGGAAGAGAAATAATACTGTCAGTCAGTATGACATGCAGATGAGTGCCGTCGATCTTAGAATCACCGCACACTTCACTCATTTGGGCAGTCACGGGGCCAAAACCAGAGTGTGGAGCCACAGTGTGGCAGTGGAGGCAGCAGCAATGGGAGGCCATACAGCACCCTATGACAAAAATGGAAACCACCAGCAGTGTGAGGAGACCTGAAAGTGGCACATGGCAGAGTGTGGCGATAGAGACAGCAGCAATGGGAGGCCGTACAGGGACCCATGACACACTCTGGACCTGGCAGCAGCATGAGGAGGCGGTACAGGGGCCCATGGCAGATTACGGGCCTGGCAGCAGCATGAGGAGTCGGTACGGGGGCCCATGGCAGATTACGGGCCTGGCAGCAGCAATGGGAGGCCGTACAGGGACCCATGACACACTCTGGACCTGGCAGCAGCATGGGGAGGCGGTACAGGGGCCCATGACAGATTACGGGCCTGGCAGCAGCATGAGGAGTCGGTACGGGGGCCCATGACACACTCTGGACCTGGCAGCAGCATGAGGAGGCGGTACAGGGGCGCATGACAGATTAGGAGCCTGGCAGCAGCAACTTGGACAGGAGGACGTTCAGCTTCTGCACCGTCTGGTGCGTGCTCGCAAACTGTTGTCTCTTGGAAACGGATTCCAAGAAAGACTGCTGACGGAATCCGTGAAGAGGAGTAGCAGGAGAAGGAGCATCTGAACGAGCGGAATATGCCAACAAGCGACAACAGGGGCCCATGACAGATTACGGGCCTGGCAGCAGCATGAGGAGTCGGTACGGGGGCCCATGGCAGATTAGGGGCCTGGCAGCAGCTATGGGAGGCCCGTAATCTGCCAGCACCCTATGACAAAAAATGGAACCCACCAGCAGTGTGAGGAGACCTGAAAGTGGCACATGGCAGAGTGTGGCGATGGAGACAGCAGCAATGGGAGGCCGTACAGGGACCCATGAGAGACTCTGGACCTGGCAGCAGCATGAGAAGGCGGTATAGGGGCCCATGGCAGATTAGGGGCCTGGCAGCAGCTATGGGAGGCCCGTAATCTGCCAGCACCCTATGACAAAAAATGGAATACACCAGCAGTGTGAGGAGACCTGAAAGTGGCACATGGCAGAGTGTGGCGATGGAGACAGCAGCAATGGGAGGCCGTACAGGGACCCATGAGAGACTCTGGACTTGGCAGCAGCATGAGGAGGCGGTATAGGGGCCCATGGCAGATTAGGGGCCTGGCAGCAGCTATGGGAGGCCCGTAATCTGCCAGCACCCTATGACAAAAAATGTAACACACCAGCAGTGTGAGGAGACCTGAAAGTGGCACATGTTTGGGGCATGATTCATGGCGGATTTAGTCAGTTGTGTCAGGAACTGGTGGTTTGAAATCCAGACTAATCCACGCCTGATTCATTTTCACAAACGTCAGTCTCTCCACACTTTGGGTGGACAGTCGTGTCCTCCGCGGAGTTGCAATACCTCCTGCCGCACTAAACACGCACTCCGATGCCACGCTACTGGCCGGGCATGACAGCCTTTCAAGGGCAAATTCAGCTAGTTGGGGCCAAAGGTCAAGTTTCGTTGCCCAGTAGTCAAGGGGATTGTCTACCTCGGTTGGCAGGGTGCTGTCCAAGTAGGCCTAAGCCTGTTGTTTGAGGTCCTGCTCCAGGTCCACCTGATGCTGCTGCTGCTGCTGCGGCTGGTTAGTAGTTTCCTCACTGCGCTGGTGAAGAAAGCTACTCATCATCGACTGCAGACTGAGGCAGCCGCTGCTGGTGGAGCTGCCACTGCTCCTACCACCCCACCCCTCCCCTGCTGCCATGGCAGCGGAACGCGAGCGCACAGGGCCCACAGTGTCTGAGGATGGACGTTGGCGCAGACAGGCAGAGACCAGCTGACTACATAGGTGGTTTTTATAGTACGTTATTTTGGCCTCCCTCTCAGCAGGTGTGAAAAAGGCCACCATTTTTGAACGGTAGCGAGGGTCCAACAAGGTGGACAGCCAAAAGTCATCCCTCTGTCTGATGGTTATTATTCGGCTGTCGCTACGCAAGCAACCGAGCATGCTATGGGCCATTTGTGCCAAGGAATGCGAGGGACTCCCTGCCTCCATCTCCACAGCATACTGCCACGGTGCGTCTGGGTCCTCTGTCTCCTCCTCCTCCTCCTCCTCTACCAGATGCTCCTGCTCCTCCACTCCTGTCCGCTGAGTGGAAAAACCACCCATTTCACTCAATAATTCCTGAGCACCAATGTCCTCCTCTACCTCCTCCTCTTCTTCCTGTCCTGCCCCCACAGGGGTCATGTGGCGTTGAGATCTGTGCGCCACGTCTACCGCACCCTGACCAGCCATTGTTAACAGCATTTGTTCCAGGACGTGCAACAGAGGAATGACGTCGTTCATCCCATAGTCCTGCCGACTCACGAATAGCGTGGCCTCCTCAAAGGGCCTGAGCAAGCGCAGGTGTCACGCATGAGCTGCCAATGGCTGACATCTAAGTTACACAGGGAGTACCTTTATCCGCTTTTAACATCAGGAAATCTGTGATGGCCTTTCGCTGTTCGTAAAGGCGGTCTAACATATGTAGGGTTGAATTCCACCTTGTTGCAACGTCACAGCATGAGGAGTCGGTACGGGGGCCCATGGCAGATTACGTGCCTGGCAGCAGCAATGGGAGGCCCGTAATCTGCCAGCACCCTATGACAAAAAATGGAACCCACCAGCAGTGTGAGGAGACCTGAAAGTGGCACATGGCAGAGTGTGGCGATGGAGACAGCAGCAATGGGAGGCCGTACAGGGACCCATGAGAGACTCTGGACCTGGCAGCAGCATGAGGAGGCGGTATATAGGGGCCTATGGCAGATTAGGGGCCTGGCAGCAGCTATAGGAGGCCCATAATCTGCCAGCACCCTATGTCAAAAAATTCAACACACCAGCAGTGTGAGGAGACCTGAAAGTGGCACATGGCATGAGACACTGTGGACCTGGCAGCAGCATGAGGAGGCGGTATATAGGGGCCTATGGCAGATTAGGGGCCTGGCAGCAGCTATGGGAGGCCCGTAATCTGCCAGCACCCTATGTCAAAAAATTCTACACACCAGCAGTGTGTGAGGAGACCTGAAAGTGGCACATGGCAGAGTGTGGCGATGGAGACAGCAGCAATGGGAGGCCGTACAGGGACCCATGAGAGACCCTGGACTTGGCAGCAGCATGAGGAGGCGGTATAGGGGCCCATGGCAGATTAGGGGCCTGGCAGCAGCAATGGGAGGCCCGTAATCTGCCAGCACCCTATGTCAAAAAATTCTACACACCAGCAGTGTGTGAGGAGACCTGAAAGTGGCACATGGCAGAGTGTGGCGATGGAGACAGCAGCAATGGGAGGCCGTACAGGGACCCATGAGAGACCCTGGACCTGGCAGCAGCATGAGGAGGCGGTATATAGGGGCCTATGGCAGATTAGGGGCCTGGCAGCAGCTATAGGAGGCCCGTAATCTGCCAGCACCCTATGTCAAAAAATTCTACACACCAGCAGTGTGAGGAGACCTGAAAGTGGCACATGGCAGAGTGTGGCGATGGAGACAGCAGCAATGGGAGGCCGTACAGGGACCCATGAGAGACTCTGGACCTGGCAGCAGCATGAGGAGGCGGTATATAGGGGCCTATGGCAGATTAGGGGCCTGGCAGCAGCTATGGGAGGCCCGTAATCTGCCAGCACCCTATGTCAAAAAATTCTACACACCAGCAGTGTGTGAGGAGACCTGAAAGTGGCACATGGCAGAGTGTGGCGATGGAGACAGCAGCAATGGGAGGCCGTACAGGGACCCATGAGAGACCCTGGACTTGGCAGCAGCATGAGGAGGTGGTATAGGGGCCCATGGCAGATTAGGGGCCTGGCAGCAGCAATGGGAGGCCCGTAATCTGCCAGCACCCTATGTCAAAAAATTCTACACACCAGCAGTGTGTGAGGAGACCTGAAAGTGGCACATGGCAGAGTGTGGCGATGGAGACAGCAGCAATGGGAGGCCGTACAGGGACCCATGAGAGACCCTGGACTTGGCAGCAGCATGAGGAGGCGGTATAGGGGCCCATGGCAGATTAGGGGCCTGGCAGCAGCAATGGGAGGCCCGTAATCTGCCAGCACCCTATGTCAAAAAATTCTTTCTACACACCAGCAGTGTGTGAGGAGACCTGAAAGTGGCACATGGCAGAGTGTGGCGATGGAGACAGCAGCAATGGGAGGCCGTACAGGGACCCATGAGAGACTCTGGACCTGGCAGCAGCATGAGGAGGCGGTATATAGGGGCCTATGGCAGATTAGGGGCCTGGCAGCAGCTATGGGAGGCCCGTAATCTGCCAGCACCCTATGTCAAAAAATTCTACACACCAGCAGTGTGAGGAGACCTGAAAGTGGCACATGGCAGAGTGTGGCGATGGAGACAGCAGCAATGGGAGGCCGTACAGGGACCCATGAGAGACTCTGGACCTGGCAGCAGCATGAGGAGGCGGTATATAGGGGCCTATGGCAGATTAGGGGCCTGGCAGCAGCTATGGGAGGCCCGTAATCTGCCAGCACCCTATGTCAAAAAATTCTACACACCAGTAGTGTGTGAGGAGACCTGAAAGTGGCACATGGCAGAGTGTGGCGATGGAGACAGCAGCAATGGGAGGCCGTACAGGGACCCATGAGAGACCCTGGACTTGGCAGCAGCATGAGGAGGCGGTATAGGGGCCCATGGCAGATTAGGGGCCTGGCAGCAGCAATGGGAGGCCCGTAATCTGCCAGCACCCTATGTCAAAAAATTCTACACACCAGCAGTGTGTGAGGAGACCTGAAAGTGGCACATGGCAGAGTGTGGCGATGGAGACAGCAGCAATGGGAGGCCGTACAGGGACCCATGAGAGACCCTGGACTTGGCAGCAGCATGAGGAGGCGGTATAGGGGCCCATGGCAGATTAGGGGCCTGGCAGCAGCAATGGGAGGCCCGTAATCTGCCAGCACCCTATGTCAAAAAATTCTACACACCAGCAGTGTGTGAGGAGACCTGAAAGTGGCACATGGCAGAGTGTGGCGATGGAGACAGCAGCAATGGGAGGCCGTACAGGGACCCATGAGAGACTCTGGACCTGGCAGCAGCATGAGGAGGCGGTATATAGGGGCCTATGGCAGATTAGGGGCCTGGCAGCAGCTATGGGAGGCCCGTAATCTGCCAGCACCCTATGTCAAAAAATTCTACACACCAGCAGTGTGTGAGGAGACCTGAAAGTGGCACATGGCAGAGTGTGGCGATGGAGACAGCAGCAATGGGAGGCCGTACAGGGACCCATGAGAGACTCTGGACCTGGCAGCAGCATGAGGAGGCGGTATATAGGGGCCTATGGCAGATTAGGGGCCTGGCAGCAGCTATAGGAGGCCCGTAATCTGCCAGCACCCTATGTCAAAAAATTCTACACACCAGCAGTGTGTGAGGAGACCTGAAAGTGGCACATGGCAGAGTGTGGCGATGGAGACAGCAGCAATGGGAGGCCGTACAGGGACCCATGAGAGACTCTGGACCTGGCAGCAGCATGAGGAGGCGGTATATAGGGGCCTATGGCAGATTAGGGGCCTGGCAGCAGCTATGGGAGGCCCGTAATCTGCCAGCACCCTATGTCAAAAAATTCTACACACCAGCAGTGTGTGAGGAGACCTCAAAGTGGCACATGTTTGAGGCATGATTCATGGCGGATTTAGTCAGTTGTGTCAGGAACTGGTGGTTTGAAATCCAGACTAATCCACGCCTGATTCATTTTCACAAACGTGAGTCTCTCCACACTTTGGGTGGACAGTCGTGTCCTCCGCGGAGTTACAATACCTCCTGCCGCACTAAACACGCGCTCCGATGCCACGCTACTGGCCGGGCATGACAGCCTTTCAAGGGCAAATTCAGCTAGTTGGGGCCAAAGGTCAAGTTTCGTTGACCAGTAGTCAAGGGGATTGTCTACCTCGGTTGGCAGGGTGCTGTCCAAGTAGGCCCAAGCCTGTTGTTTGAGGTCCTGCTCCAGGTCCACCTGATGCTGCTGCTGCTGCTGCTGCGGCTGGTTAGTAGTTTCCTCACTGCGCTGGTGAAGAAAGCTACTCATCATCGACTGCAGACTGAGGCAGCCGCTGCTGGTGGAGCTGCCACTGCTCCTACCACCCCACCCCTCCCCTGCTGCCATGGCAGCGGAACGCGAGCGCACAGGGCCCACAGTGTCTGAGGATGGACGTTGGCGCACAAAGGCAGAGACCAACTGACTACATAGGTGGTTTTTATAGTACGTTATTTTGGCCTCCCTCTCAGCAGGTGTGAAAAAGGCCACCATTTTTGAACGGTAGCGAGGGTCCAACAAGGTGGACAGCCAAAAGTCATCCCTCTGTCTGATGGTTATTATTCGGCTGTCGCTACGCAAGCAACCGAGCATGCTATGGGCCATTTGTGCCAAGGAATGCGAGGGACTCCCTGCCTCCATCTCCACAGCATACTGCCACGGTGCGTCTGGGTCCTCTGTCTCCTCCTCCTCCTCCTCTACCAGATGCTCCTGCTCCTCCACTCCTGTCCGCTGAGTGGAAAAACCACCCATTTCACTCAATAATTCCTGAGCACAAATGTCCTCCTCTACCTCCTCCTCTTCTTCCTGTCCTGCCCCCACAGGGGTCATGTGGCGTTGAGATCTGTGCGCCACGTCTACCGCACCCTGACCAGCCATTGTTAACAGCATTTGTTCAAGGACGTGCAACAGAGGAATGACGTCGTTCATCCCATAGTCCTGCCGACTCACGAATAGCGTGGCCTCCTCAAAGGGCCTGAGCAAGCGGCAGGTGTCACGCATGAGCTGCCAATGGCTGACATCGAAGTTACACAGGGGAGTACCTTTATCCGCTTGTAACATCAGGAAATCGGTGATGGCCTTTCGCTGCTCGTAAAGGCGGTCTAACATGTGTAGGGTTGAATTCCACCTTGTTGCAACGTCGCAGATCAGGCGATGATGTGGAATTCCGTTCTGCCGCTGCAGCTCAAGGAGGGTGTGCTTTGCGGTGTAGGAATGGCTGAAATGCATGCAAAGTTTACGTGACATTTTAAGGATGTCTTGCAGTGGGATGGTGGATTTTAGGAACCGCTTTACAACCAGATTGAACACGTGAGCCATGCATGGCGCATGGCACAACCTTCCTTGACGCAGAGCAGACACCATGTTCTTTCCGTTGTCGGTCAACATGGTTCCGATTTTCAGTTTGCGTGGAGACAGCCATCTGTCGATTTCTCTGTTCATTACACTCAGAAGTTCCTCCCCTGTGTGACTACGTTCGCCTGGACCTGGCAGCAGCATGAGGAGGCGGTATAGGGGCCCATGGCAGATTAGGGGCCTGGCAGCAGCTATAGGAGGCCCGTAATCTGCCAGCACCCTATGTCAAAAAATTCAACACACCAGCAGTGTGAGGAGACCTGAAAGTGGCACATGGCATGAGAGACTCTGGACCTGGCAGCAGCATGAGGAGGCGGTATAGGGGCCCATGGCAGATTAGGGGCCTGGCAGCAGCTATGGGAGGCCCGTAATCTGCCAGCACCCTATGTCAAAAAATTCAACACACCAGCAGTGTGTGAGGAGACCTGAAAGTGGCACATGGCAGAGTGTGGCGATGGAGACAGCAGCAATGGGAGGCCGTACAGGGACCCATGACAGACTCTGGACCTGGCAGCAGCATGAGGAGGCGGTATATAGGGGCCCATGGCAGATTAGGGGCCTGGCAGCAGCTATGGGAGGCCCGTAATCTGCCAGCACCCTATGTCAAAAAATTCAACACACCAGCAGTGTGTGAGGAGACCTGAAAGTGGCACATGGCAGAGTGTGGCGATGGAGACAGCAGCAATGGGAGGCCGTACAGGGACCCATGACAGACTCTGGACCTGGCAGCAGCATGAGGAGGCGGTATATAGGGGCCCATGGCAGATTAGGGGCCTGGCAGCAGCTATGGGAGGCCCGTAATCTGCCAGCACCCTATGTCAAAAAATTCAACACACCAGCAGTGTGAGGAGACCTGAAAGTGGCACATGGCATGAGAGACTGTGGACCTGGCAGCAGCATGAGGAGGCGGTATAGGGGCCCATGGCAGATTAGGGGCCTGGCAGCAGCTATGGGAGGCCCGTAATCTGCCAGCACCCTATGTCAAAAAATTCAACACACCAGCAGTGTGTGAGGAGACCTGAAAGTGGCACATGGCAGAGTGTGGCGATGGAGACAGCAGCAATGGGAGGCCGAACAGGGACCCATGACAGACTCTGGACCTGGCAGCAGCATGAGGAGGCGGTATATAGGGGCCCATGGCAGATTAGGGGCCTGGCAGCAGCTATGGGAGGCCCGTAATCTGCCAGCACCCTATGTCAAAAAATTCAACACACCAGCAGTGTGAGGAGACCTGAAAGTGGCACATGGCATGAGAGACTGTGGACCTGGCAGCAGCATGAGGAGGCGGTATAGGGGCCCATGGCAGATTAGGGGCCTGGCAGCAGCTATGGGAGGCCCGTAATCTGCCAGCACCCTATGTCAAAAAATTCAACACACCAGCAGTGTGTGAGGAGACCTGAAAGTGGCACATGGCAGAGTGTGGCGATGGAGACAGCAGCAATGGGAGGCCGTACAGGGACCCATGAGAGACTTTGGACTTGGCAGCAGCATGAGGAGGCAGTATATAGGGGCCCATGGCAGATTAGGGGCCTGGCAGCAGCTATGGGAGGCCCGTAATCTGCCAGCACCCTATGTCAAAAAATTCAACACACCAGCAGTGTGAGGAGACCTGAAAGTGGCACATGGCATGAGAGACTGTGGACCTGGCAGCAGCATGAGGAGGCGGTATAGGGGCCCATGGCAGATTAGGGGCCTGGCAGCAGCTATGGGAGGCCCGTAATCTGCCAGCACCCTATGTCAAAAAATTCAACACACCAGCAGTGTGTGAGGAGACCTGAAAGTGGCACATGGCAGAGTGTGGCGATGGAGACAGCAGCAATGGGAGGCCGAACAGGGACCCATGACAGACTCTGGACCTGGCAGCAGCATGAGGAGGCGGTATATAGGGGCCCAGGGCAGATTAGGGGCCTGGCAGCAGCTATGGGAGGCCCGTAATCTGCCAGCACCCTATGTCAAAAAATTCAACACACCAGCAGTGTGAGGAGACCTGAAAGTGGCACATGGCATGAGAGACTGTGGACCTGGCAGCAGCATGAGGAGGCGGTATAGGGGCCCATGGCAGATTAGGGGCCTGGCAGCAGCTATGGGAGGCCCGTAATCTGCCAGCACCCTATGTCAAAAAATTCAACACACCAGCAGTGTGTGAGGAGACCTGAAAGTGGCACATGGCAGAGTGTGGCGATGGAGACAGCAGCAATGGGAGGCCGTACAGGGACCCATGACAGACTCTGGACCTGGCAGCAGCATGAGGAGGCGGTATATAGGGGCCCATGGCAGATTAGGGGCCTGGCAGCAGCTATGGGAGGCCCGTAATCTGCCAGCACCCTATGTCAAAAAATTCAACACACCAGCAGTGTGTGAGGAGACCTGAAAGTGGCACATGGCAGAGTGTGGCGATGGAGACAGCAGCAATGGGAGGCCGTACAGGGACCCATGACAGACTCTGGACCTGGCAGCAGCATGAGGAGGCGGTATATAGGGGCCCATGGCAGATTAGGGGCCTGGCAGCAGCTATGGGAGGCCGGTAATCTGCCAGCACCCTATGTCAAAAAATTCAACACACCAGCAGTGTGAGGAGACCTGAAAGTGGCACATGGCATGAGAGACTGTGGACCTGGCAGCAGCATGAGGAGGCGGTATAGGGGCCCATGGCAGATTAGGGGCCTGGCAGCAGCTATGGGAGGCCCGTAATCTGCCAGCACCCTATGTCAAAAAATTCAACACACCAGCAGTGTGTGAGGAGACCTGAAAGTGGCACATGGCAGAGTGTGGCGATGGAGACAGCAGCAATGGGAGGCCGAACAGGGACCCATGACAGACTCTGGACCTGGCAGCAGCATGAGGAGGCGGTATATAGGGGCCCATGGCAGATTAGGGGCCTGGCAGCAGCTATGGGAGGCCCGTAATCTGCCAGCACCCTATGTCAAAAAATTCAACACACCAGCAGTGTGAGGAGACCTGAAAGTGGCACATGGCATGAGAGACTGTGGACCTGGCAGCAGCATGAGGAGGCGGTATAGGGGCCCATGGCAGATTAGGGGCCTGGCAGCAGCTATGGGAGGCCCGTAATCTGCCAGCACCCTATGTCAAAAAATTCAACACACCAGCAGTGTGTGAGGAGACCTGAAAGTGGCACATGGCAGAGTGTGGCGATGGAGACAACCCACCGACTGTTTTGCTCGCTGCCAAGCTGCCACCCTCTTCTCCTGATGATGCGGAAGCAATAGCCTGATGACGACGAGGCTGCCAAGTGCGATCAGCCTCATCATCATCAATTAGGGTCTCCGCCTCACTACTAGCCCCCTCGGCTGCGTGTGGGTCAGGAGACAGACCTGTCTCTACACCGGCTACCGAGCCACTCTCCTCGCCACTACTTCTTCGCCTGGCTGCTGAAGAGGCGGATGTCTCCCCCCGTTCCTGACCGCCCTCTGTTAGCTCTTCCTCACTGTACTGGATGACACCGGGAGCACTAGCCTCTGGCTGCGAATAGTGCTGCCTCGACCCCTTCCTCTGCTGCCACGTCTGCTCGCTCCTAAAACATTGCCTCCTCTGCCACTCCTCTGCATGTTGTCTGACATACTCTTTAATTAAACGATTCTGTGTCCCTGAGTAACAATTCTGTGGCCCTAAGTAACGGTTCTGTGGCCCTCAGTAACAGTTCTGTGTCCCTGAGTAACAATTCTGTGTCTGTGCGAGTAACAATTCTGTGGCCCTAAGTAACAGTTCTGTGGCCCTCAGTAACAATTATGTGTCCCTAAGTAACGGTTCTGTGGCCCTCAGTAACAATTCTGTGTCCCTGTGTAACAATTCTGTGTCTGTGCGAGTAACAATTCTGTGGCCCTAAGTAACAGTTCTGTGGCCCTCAGTAACAGTTCTGTGTCCCTGAGTAACAATTCTGTGTCTGTGCGAGTAACAATTCTGTGGCCCTAAGTAACAGTTCTGTGGCCCTCAGTAACAGTTCTGTGTCCCTGAGTAACAATTCTGTGTCTGTGCGAGTAACAATTCTGTGGCCCTAAGTAACAGTTCTGTGGCCCTCAGTAACAATTCTGTGTCCCTGAGTAACAATTCTGTGGCCCTAAGTAACGGTTCTGTGGCCCTCAGTAACAATTCTGTGTCCCTGTGTAACAATTCTGTGTCTGTGCGAGTAACAATTCTGTGGCCCTAAGTAACAGTTCTGTGGCCCTCAGTAACAGTTCTGTGTCCCTGAGTAACAATTCTGTGTCTGTGCGAGTAACAATTCTGTGGCCCTAAGTAACAGTTCTGTGGCCCTCAGTAACAGTTCTGTGTCCCTGAGTAACAATTCTGTGTCTGTGCGAGTAACAATTCTGTGGCCCTAAGTAACAGTTCTGTTGCCCTCAGTAACAATTCTGTGGCCCTAAGTAACGGTTCTGTGGCCCTCAGTAACAATTCTGTGTCCCTGTGTAACAATTCTGTGTCTGTGCGAGTAACAATTCTGTGGCCCTAAGTAACAGTTCTGTGGCCCTCAGTAACAATTCTGTGTCCCTGATTAACGTTTCTGTGGCCCCAAGTAACAGTTCTGTGGCCCTCAGTAACAATTCTGTGTCTGTGCGAGTAACAATTCTGTGTCTGTGTGAGTAACAATTCTGTGGCCCTAACAGTTCTGTGGCCCTCAGTAACAATTCTGTGTCCCTGATTAACATTTCTGTGGCCCCAAGTAACAGTTCTGTGGCCCTCAGTAACAATTCTGTGTCTGTGCGAGTAACAATTCTGTGTCTGTGCGAGTAACAATTCTGTGGCCATAAGTAGCAGTTCTGTGGCCCTCAGTAACAATTCTGTGTCCCTGATTAATGTTTCTGTGGCCCCAAGTAACAGTTCTGTGGCCCTCAGTAACAATTCTGTGTCTGTGCGAGTAACAATTCTGTGTCTGTGCGAGTAACAATTCTGTGGCCCTAAGTAACAGTTCTGTGGCCCTGAGTAACAGTTCTGTGTCCCTGAGTAACAATTCTGTGTCTGTGCGAGTAACAATTCTGTGTCTGTGCGAGTAACAATTCTGTGGCCCTAAGTAACAGTTCTGTGGCCCTCAGTAACAGTTCTGTGTCCCTGAGTAACAATTCTGTGTCTGTGCGAGTAACAATTCTGTGGCCCTAAGTAACAGTTCTGTGGCCCTCAGTAACAGTTCTGTGTCCCTGAGTAACAATTCTGTGTCTGTGCGAGTAACAATTCTGTGTCTGTGCGAGTAACAATTCTGTGTCTGTGCGAGTAACAATTCTGTGTCTGTGCGAGTAACAATTCTGTGGCCCTAAGTAACGGTTCTGTGGCCCTCAGTAACAGTTCTGTTTCCCTGTGTAACAATTCTGTGTCTGTGCGAGTAACAATTCTGTGGCCCTAAGTAACAGTTCTGTGGCCCTCAGTAACAATTCTGTGTCTGTGCGAGTAACAATTCTGTGTCTGTGCGAGTAACAATTCTGTGGCCCTAAGTAACAGTTCTGTGGCCCTCAGTAACAATTCTGTGTCTGTGCGAGTAACAATTCTGTGTCTGTGCGAGTAACAATTCTGTGGCCCTAAGTAACAGTTCTGTGTCCCTGAGTAACAATTCTGTGTCTGTGCGAGTAAGAATTCTGTGTCTGTGCGAGTAACAATTCTGTGGCGCTAAGTAACGGTTCTGTGGCCCTCAGTAACAGTTCTGTGTCCCTGTGTAACAATTCTGTGTCTGTGCGAGTAACAATTCTGTGGCCCTAAGTAACAGTTCTGTGGCCCTCAGTAACAATTCTGTGTCCCTGATTAACGTTTCTGTGGCCCCAAGTAACAGTTCTGTGGCCCTCAGTAACAATTCTGTGTCTGTGCGAGTAACAATTCTGTGTCTGTGCGAGTAACAATTCTGTGGCCCTAACAGTTCTGTGGCCCTCAGTAACAATTCTGTGTCCCTGATTAACGTTTCTGTGGCCCCAAGTAACAGTTCTGTGGCCCTCAGTAACAATTCTGTGTCTGTGCGAGTAACAATTCTGTGTCTGTGCGAGTAACAATTCTGTGGCCCTAAGTAACAGTTCTGTGGCCCTCAGTAACAATTCTGTGTCCCTGATTAACGTTTCTGTGGCCCCAAGTAACAGTTCTGTGGCCCTCAGTAACAATTCTGTGTCTGTGCGAGTAACAATTCTGTGTCTGTGCGAGTAACAATTCTGTGGCCCTAAGTAACAGTTCTGTGGCCCTCAGTAACAGTTCTGTGTCCCTGAGTAACAATTCTGTGTCTGTGCGAGTAACAATTCTGTGTCTGTGCGAGTAACAATTCTGTGGCCCTAAGTAACAGTTCTGTGGCCCTCAGTAACAGTTCTGTGTCCCTGAGTAACAATTCTGTGTCTGTGCGAGTAACAATTCTGTGTCTGTGCGAGTAACAATTCTGTGTCTGTGCGAGTAACAATTCTGTGGCCCTAAGTAACGGTTCTGTGGCCCTCAGTAACAGTTCTGTGTCCCTGTGTAACAATTCTGTGTCTGTGCGAGTAACAATTCTGTGGCCCTAAGTAACAGTTCTGTGGCCCTCAGTAACAATTCTGTGTCTGTGCGAGTAACAATTCTGTGTCTGTGCGAGTAACAATTCTGTGGCCCTAAGTAACAGTTCTGTGGCCCTCAGTAACAATTCTGTGTCTGTGCGAGTAACAATTCTGTGTCTGTGCAAGTAACAATTCTGTGGCCCTAAGTAACAGTTCTGTGGCCCTCAGTAACAATTCTGTGTCTGTCCCTGAGTAACAATTCTGTGGCCCTAACTAAAGTTTCTGTGGCCCTAAGTAACAATTCTCTGGCACTCAGTAACAATTTTGTCTGTCCCTGAGTAACAATTCTGTGGCCCTAATAACGTTTCTGTGGCCCTAAGTAACAATTCTCTGGCACTCAGTAACAATTCTGTCTGTCCCTGAGTAACAATTCTGTGGCCCTAATAACGTTTCTGTGGCCCTAAATAACAATTCTCTTGCACTCAGTAACAATTCTGTCTGTCCCTGAGTATGAATTCTGTGGCCCTAACTAGCGTTTCTTTGTCCCTAAGTAACGATTCTGTGGCCCTAATTAACAATTCTGTGTCCCTGAGTAATAGTTCTCTGTCCCTAAGTATCGTTTCTCTGTCCCCAAGTATCGTTTCTGTGGCCCTAACTCTGTCCCTGTCCCTAATACAGAGCGGTCTGCCTCTGTTCAATGACTGCAGGCAAATGAAGAATTCCAAAATGGCCGCTATTTATAGCTCGACCATTACACAGTGCTAGCTGGCTGGCTGCTGATTGGCTGATGCGATCACATGTCGTTGAGGAATGCATTATGGGTCAGCGCGCCTTGTCTGCGCGCCTTCCCAGACATCCCCGCTCCGTCGCCGCACATGTCAGCCGCCATTTTCGGAAAAATTTCGATTCGCGCGTCCGAATTAGGCTATTTTTCGGATTCGGCGCGAATCGAAATTTTTCCGATATTCGACTCGAATTCCACTTCGGCTACTTCAATTCGCTCATCTCTAACCTCAACTATGAGAGACACAATGAGAAAAAGAAATCCATACAATAACATTGGCTGATTTGGAAAGAATTTATTTGCAAATTATGGTGGAAAATAAGTATTTGGTCACCTACAAGCAAGCAAGATTTCTGGCTCTCATAGACCTGTACCTTCTTCTTTAAGAGGCTCCTTTGTCCTGCACTCATTACCTGTATCAATGGCACCTGTTTGAACTTGTTATCAGTATAAAAGACACCTGTCCACAACCTCAAACAGTCACACTCCAAACTTCACTATGGTGAAGACCAAAGAGCTGTCGAAGGACACCAGAAACAAAACTGTAGACCTGCACCAGGCTGGGAAGACTGAATCTGCAATAGGCAAGCAGCTTGGTGTGAACAAATCAACTGTGGGAGCAATAATTAGAAAATGGAAGACATACAAGACCACTGATAATCTCTCTCAATCTGGGGCTCCATGCAAGATCTCACCCCGTGGGGTCAAAATGATCACAAGAACGGTGAGCAAAAATCCCAGGACCACACGGGGGACCTAGTGAATGACCTGCAGAGAGCTGGGACCAACGTAACAAAGGCTACCATCAGTAACACACTACGCCGCCAGGGACTCAGATCCTGCAGTGCCAGACGTGTCCACCTGCTTAAGCCAGTACATGTCCGGGCCCATCTGAAGTTTGCTAGAGAGCATTTGGATGATCCAGAAGAGGATTTGGAGAATGTCATATGGTCAGATGAAACCAAAATAGAGCTGTTTGGTAGAAACACAACTCGTCGTCTTTGGAGGAGAGAGAATGGTGAGTTGCATCCAAAGAACACCATACCTACTGTGAAGCATGGGGGTGGCAACATCATGCTTTGGGGCTGTTTCTCCACAAAGGGACCAGGACGAACTGATCCATGTACAGGACAGAATGAATGGGGCCATGTATCGTGAGATTTTAAGTGCAACCTCCTTCCATCAGCAAGGGCATTGAAGATGAAACATGGCTGGGTCTTCCAACATGACAGTGATCCCAAACATACCGCCCGGGCAATGTAGAAATGGCTTCGTAAGAAGCATTTCAAGGTCCTGGAGTGGCCTAGCCAGTCTCCAGATCTCAACCCCATAGAAAACCTTTGGAGGGAGTTGAAAGTCCGTGTTGCCCAGCGACACCCCCAAAACATCACTGCTCTAGAGGAGATCTGCATGGAGGAATGGGCCAACATACCAGCAACAGTGTGTGCCAACCTTGTGAAGACTTACAGGAAACGTTTGACCTCTGTCATTGCCAACAAAGGCTATATAACCAAGTATTGAGATGAACTTTTGATATTGACCAAATACTTATTTTACACCATAATTTGCAAATAAATTCTTTCCAAATCGGCCAATGTGATTGTCTGGATTTTTATTCTCATTTTGTCTCTCATAGTTGAGGTCTACCTATGATGCCAATTACAAGCCTCTCTCATCTTTTTAAGTGGGAGAACTTGCACAATTGGTGGCTGACTAAATACTTTTTTCCCCACTGTACTAGTAATGGCGGTGATCAGCGCGGGACTGCGGCGGGCATTCCGACACTGGGTGGGAAATGACTAACTGCCACTAATACAGTGATCAGTGCTAATAAAAAGTACTGACACTGTACTAAGGACACTGAGCAGGAAGGGGTAAACATCTGGGATGATCAAAGGGTTAGCTGTGTGCTGTTTTACATCATGTGCTGTGTGTGTTTTACTAGGGAGACATGCTGCTGTGTATTTCTCTGCTGTGCAGTTTCCACTTCGGTCTTGTTCTGCCCAGTGCTGGAATATGGGATAGCACTCCTATGTCATTACCTACAATATAAAACCTGTGACTACTGGAAACAGGGGTGGCAACAAGACTGGTCAGAATTGGCAAAACGAAGGACTTAGGGGACTGATTGTCACAGGTTTGCCCCACTTTCATGTATTTTTTATGTCTTGTGTTTAACTGCATTGGGTTGTTTTTGTTTTATACTATTTTTACATCTAGTGGCAGTTTTAGGCCATTACAACTTGTTAACTAATGTGATTTTGGTATCTCCCTCTGTCTTCCCCTCCTCCATTTTCCCTCAGTCAGTGTTAGTTATTTACAAAGACAGGGCTCAGGAAAGTCATTGTCTTCTTATACTTCAAAAAACTAGAAAAACATAATCTGTACAGCAATTATCTGAAGTAACACTGCTTTGGATTCTACTTATGTGTCTTATTGAAGAGTTAAGCTGACTGTGAATGGTGACAATCAGCAAGTGACCATATTGTCTGGACAGACTGGGTGTAAGGAGGTATGTCAATGCATAAAGTGATATTTGAAACAGAACAATCACAAATGGAACTGGCCAAGAGGAAGACTGCATGACCCCAGATTAAGGTAAGTAATACCTTGTTTTTATTATCCCCTTAAAAATCAACATTAGATCTTTTATCAGCTAGCAGGGGATGGGTGGGGAATTTTAATAAAGTGAGCACCCAGAGGTAGGCATTTAGCCAGTATTTACCTTTCATCTACATAGGTGGTCTTGTATGATACAGCATATTATTTAAACACACTGAGGCATAGAGAGCTTCTCATAATTTGTATTCTATAACCCAAGACAGGAAAACATGACATCAGTTGGTGTGTATTTTGTACTTTTGTGAAAGAATAAATACAGACATATTTCTCGTGCTTTTGTTGTAAATATTAAAGATTGACAAATTCATCGGTCACATCTGGATAAGCTTTAAATTTCCTTCATCTTCCACCAGGCTTCTTGAATGCGCTGTCATAGGAAAATAGGACTCGGAGGGCAAGCAATAAGCCGCCCGACAAAACTAATGACGTTGTTTTCTTTTCTCTGGTATCGTAGGATATCCCATGTAAGAAGCAAGTCTTGCTGCGAGGGTTGATTTTGGCTGGGACCAGTTCCCCTTTGGTATTTATCCAGCTGCAATGTTTCTTTATTTAAACTTTTTTTTCCACATTCGAGACCAATATCAAATTGAGTGCCTGGGTTTAGCCAGCGTTGTTTGAGAATGGGACTGGGAGCCAAGGACAACACGGAGTAGAGTGCAAACAGTGGCACTGGGGCACTGCTCCCAGCCTGCGACTTA
This sequence comes from Staurois parvus, assembly GCF_062004578.1. Classification (NCBI taxonomy): domain Eukaryota; kingdom Metazoa; phylum Chordata; class Amphibia; order Anura; family Ranidae; genus Staurois; species Staurois parvus. Next base: position 2,937,149 of record NW_028317853.1, on the reverse strand, counting down.
CAACGTCTAGGCGTCCAGCATCAGTGTATACGTTGGCAGTGTATACTCGGACACAGGGGCGGACTGACGATTCGGAACTCGGGCACCACCCAAGGGCCCAGGGTCAGTAGGGAGTCCCATGAGATGCCCCTGGTACCTTTCATAGGCTTTTTTGGGTGTGGTTTGAGTGTGGACGAGGACACAGGGGCCCCATGATCCCCTATTGCCCGGGGTCCCCATGAGTTGTTAGTCCACCCCTGCTCGGACACATGAGCAACAGTTAGCCCATGACTCGTGGACTGTTATTACACTATGGCTCAGCAATAACCATTTTTAAATTTCTCAAGAGCCAGCTTTCTAAAAAAATGTTAGGATTGGCAATTGTTCTGTCTCTCCAATCTAAGCATTGATAGTGTGATCTCTGTAACTTACAGTTGTAATGAGATATCGATAACTTCAACCTCAGTTGGATACCACAGTCAGTGACTCAATCAATAAGACATCTTGTAGATCTTGTGAAGTTTATTCCATAAACTGAGAGAATCTTACAATGAACATTCAATAGGTCAAAAGATCATAATGTTTCCTGCTCCATGACATGAAGCTAGAGCTGCAATGCATTTCTGGGAAAGGGGGAGGGCTATCTATACAGCATTAACTAAACCAAAGGAAAGGGAGGAGCAGAAACAAAATATAGAAACACTTAAAGGCATATGACAGTCAATATGACAGTCATGTGAAACATGACACTCCTCGTCGAAATCTATGATTTCTATTATAATAAACTTTAGTTCAAGTCCAATATAAATAGTGAAGATTCTTTCCAGGAACATCTGAAAAACAAGAGGGAAGAACAAAGGAAAACAACGCAAACATTTAGCATACTACTTGCAGATGTTGGTCTCAAAAGTCCAGGCTGAGACATGGAAATCCATATTCAGAGGGGAAGGGAGCAACATGCACGATTCCTTCTTACCTCCCTTTAAATCAGGTTGATGACTTGTCTTCCTCTTTGGGCAAAAGAAGTACTAGTTCCTTTATAGGCCTGAAGTAAAGGTGTGCAGAACCTTCTTTAATGGTGGATATATCAAAGATGTGTCCCAAAATGCAGTAGTAGGTACTGAACGACTGCCGCAGTCAGCAGGGTTAAGGCTAGTGGGAACATAGTGCCATTGTTCAGGCATAGACAAGACATGAATCGCTCTTCAGGTGGCATCCTTTAAGGATGCTTGGGTGTAAGAGCGTGGTATCTGGAGTTGTTCTAATGCTTTTAGAGACTGTTTCCAGGATTCCCACCTTTGTTGTTTCTCCTTGGGTAAGGGGGTATCCCAGTCTGAACTTTCAGAAGTAAGTTGTCTCAGCAGTATCTTACCCTGAATGGTGAGAGGTATAATGAAAACTAATGGATCATAAATGCTGTTCACTGTAGACAATACTCCTCGCTTTGTGAAGGGCTTGTCACAGGCTGATGCTTGAAATGTGAATGTATATTGTTTAACATTCCAAAGCAATCCAAGACTGCTTTGTGTAACAGAAAGGTCAGATCCTAGTTGGAATTTCTTCACACTGACAGCATGGTCATCAAGAGGAAAGGCTATCATGACCTTGTCACTGTTAGAGATGATTTTGTGAAGTCTGAGGTTTGCAGTGGCAAGCATGTTCTGGGTTCTAGTAAGAAGGTCAATAGCTACTTCTTCATTGGGCAGAGATTTGAGTCCGTCGTCTACATAGAAATTTCTTTAGACGAACTGTCTTGCATCAGATCCAAATTCTTTCTCACCCTCTTGAGCTGTTTTCCTCAGTCCATAAATTGCTACTGCAGGAGAAGGACTGTTACCGAAAACATTCGGTAGTCTATAACTTCATCGTTGACATCATTTGTCAGGGACCCCAGGCTTTACCGTGGCGCGCGAGTCTGCGCATGCGTGGTATGTCGGGGTGCACTAGCGTGCGAGCAATAGGATCTGGGTGCCCACGACGGCAACGACGGTTGTGCATGCGCACTCGCGATCGCGCGCCTAGCACCAATGAGAGTGCAGGGCGCCCTATTTAAACAGGCTCTGACTATGCTCAAATTGCCATATGGTCTTTTCCTGTTATCCTGTGTCCTGAGAGATTGCCTTGTTGCTGACCCTGCCTGACCCTGATCTGTTGACTGTCTCCTCCTCTGATCCCCGGCTTGTCTGACCATTCTCCTGTCTCATTCTGTACGTTGACCTCCTGTTGCTGAACCTGGCCTGTGACCCGTTTATCCTTCTGCCTGCCGCTTGTACCGTTCTGCCTCCACCGTTACCGACCCGGCCTGTCTGACTTCGCTCACTCTACCTCCTCACCTCAGGCTCTCACCTGCTACGTACCACCGGCAAGTGTCTCTACCATGGCTGGTTGCACCCAGGGGCCGCAACCTGGTTTCGGCTTGCTCCAAGTCTATCCGCACCATCAGGGGCTCTGGTGAACAAGCAGGTCGGAGCTTAGATTCCACATCCTGGGGAATCCCAGTTTGTGGGACGCTAGAGGATACTACTGGTCGGTCCCTAACAGAACCATACGGCCATGACGGAGTCTGGAGAGGACCCTCTCCTTGGGAAGAGATGTGTCAACATCTGGTGCGCTCACTCAGGCCGTTAAAACGCTAGAGGAAGGATATAAGCATCTGGAGGGACATGTCCAGGCCCTAGCTGCACCTGCTGTCATGGCATCAGACCTGGTTAGTTCACCTCCTGCTAGGGGCCCCGCAGAACCTTCCGCTGGAGCAGTGTTCACCATTCCCCCGCCAGAACCTCGAGTGCCAACGCCCGAGCGTTTCAATGGGGATTGAGGGAAATTTAGGGCCTTCCAGAACTCCTGCCAGCTTTATTTTGACCTACAACCTCGGACGTTTGCTTCAGAATCTGTGAAGGTAGGGTTCATTATATCTCTACTGCAGGATGAACCCCAGGCCTGGGCACACCGTCTATTGGAGGCTCGCCATCCACACGTAAACTCCGTTACTGAATTCTTTAAAGCGATGGCACAGCTATATGACGACCTGCAGCGAGCTGCTTCGGCCAAGGCAGCTCTGCACTCCTTACAGCAAGGACGCCGGGCCGCAGAGGATTACTCCTCTGAATTTAGGCGCTGGAGCGGAGACACGCAGTGGAATGATGCGGCTCTGCGCCATCAGTTCCGCCTAGGGTTGTCTGATCCCCTAAAGATGAGTTGGCAAGAGTGGGAGTACCTGACTCCTTGGAAAAGTTAATCACCCTGGCTATCCAGATTGACCGTAGATTACGGGAACGAAGGCAGGAGAAGTCCGGTCAGGGGCTAAGACCAACATGGATGCTGCCACGGGTGCCAGTTCTTCCACATCCTGCAGTCAGTAACCTTAATTCTGAACCAGCTGATGGAACGGAGCCCATGCAGCTCGGACTGATGCGGCCTTCTCTCAGGGTTGAAGAACGCCAGAGATGCCGAATGAACAATCTGTGTCTCTACTGCGGAGCAGCTGGTCACTTGGTGGGCTCCTGTCCAGAGAAGCTCCGTAAGTACTCTTCTAATTTTGCTATGTCTCCGATCGGCTTAGATAATCCTACTCATTTAGCCCTACCAATCTCTTTTCAGCTCCCAGGAAGAACCGTACAAGTGACGGCCATTATTGACTCAGGGGCCTGTAGCTGTTTTATAGACCTTAACTTTGCAGCTCAACAGCAGATTCCGTTATTGTCCAAGGAGCGAGGCCTGAACATCTTCCTGGCTGATGGTTCTCGAATCAAATCAAGGTTGGTAGATCATGAGACCCCTCCTATATGCACCACAGTGGCGGGCCATCATCAGGAACTCCTCCGTTTGGACGCCATTGCGTCCCCTTTATTTCCAGTAATTTTGGGGATCCCCTGGCTACGAGCTCATGATCCCCAAATTGACTGGAGAACTGGGTCTGTCCAGTTTCATTCACCCTACTGCCAGGAGCACTGACTCCTAAGGTCACCACTAGGGCACCCGACTCTGTTGTGTGTGAACATGGATACTGACCTAGCATAAACTGTTCCTCCTGCCTATCACCATTTCCTTGACGTTTTCAGCCCACGAGGAGCAGATATTCTCCCTCTGCATCGGGCTTATGACTGTCCCATTGACCTTCTCCCGGGATCTGAGATTCCCTTTGGCCGAATCTTCCCGTTGTCAGAACGAGAGTTGGGTGCATTGAAGGAATACATTGATGAAAGCCTTCAGAAGGGATTCATCCGTCCTTCCACATCACCGGCCAGGGCTGAAATCTTTTTTGTGGAAAAAAAAGACCAGTCCCTGAGGCCCTGTGTGGATTATAGGGATCTATATAGAATTACAGTAAAGAACCGGTATCCCCTTCCCTTAGTCCCTGAATTATTTCAAAGGCTAAAGACGGCTTCTGTTTTCACTAAATTAGACCTCAGGGGAGCTTACAATCTGGTCCACATATGCGAAGGGCATGAGTGGAAAACCGCTTTTCGCACTCGGTTTGGGCACTTTGAATACTTAGTTATGCCGTTCGGGCTATGCAATGCACTGGCCACATTTCCACATTTTGTAAACAATATTTTTAGAGATGTCTTAGATATCTATGTGATCGTGTACTTGGACGATATTCTGATTTTTTCCTCATCTTTGAAGACACATAGAGGTCATGTCAGGAGTGTGCTGGAGCGACTTCGCAAGCACGGGTTTTATGCCAAAGCCGAGAAATGTAGCTTTGAGCAGCGCAGTATTCCTTTTCTGGGGCTAATCATTTCCACCAATGGAGTTGCTATGGACCCCCAGAAGATCTCTGCGATATTAGAATGGCCAGTTCCCACAGATAAGAAAGGGGTTCAACGGTTTATTGGCGTCGCCAATTTCTACAGGAAATTCATTAAGAATTTCTCGGGCCTGGTAACTCCCATCACCCAACTTACGAGAATGGGGGTAAGCTTCCAGTGGACACCAGAGGCACAGGCCGCCTTTGAGTCTTTTGAAGAAGCTGTTCACGGCAGCTCCCATTCTAAGCCACCTCGACGCATTGCTGCCCTACATTCTGGAGGTAGATGCATCGGAAAATGCAGTAGGAGCAATACTGTCTCAAAGGGTAGGTGTAAAGGAGCTGATGCACCCAGTAGCTTTCTTTTCTAGAAAACTCTCCCCGTCAGAAAGGAATTATGATATCGGGGATCGGGAGTTGTTAGCAATCAAGACGGCATTAGAGGAGTAGAGATACTTGGAGGGAGCTTTGCATCCCATTCTGGTCTACACCGACCATAAAAACTTGGAATACCTGAGGACAGCTAAACGCCTCAGACCGCGTTAGGCCAGATGGGCATTATTTTTCTCAAGATTCACCCTGCATATAACCTATCGACCTGGGTCTAAGAATACCAAGCCTGATGCCCACTCCCGGATGTTTGAAGACCCTGAAGAAACGGCCAAACCAGATACCATCTTGCCGGCAGGTAGCTTCTTACTGTTACAGTCCGAGCTCCTATCTAGGCTACAGGCTGCTTCCACTGGGGCTCCTAACCTACCTGGAGTCTTATTACAGAGCAGAGAAGGTCTCTTGTGGAGGGGGGAGCAGATCCTGGTACCTAAAGAGACTCGAGCTCTGGTCTTGGGCTATTGCCACGACCACCCATTAGCAGGTCACTTTGGGGTACACAAAAACCTTGGACTTGGTCCGACGTATGTTTTGGTGGCCAAGCATGGCCAAGGACTGTGAAATGTACGTCAAGTCCTGTGTCATCTGCAGCAGGAATAAGCCCAACAGGGACAAGGCTTGGGGCCTGTTGCGATCATTGCCGGTGCCCAACAGACCCTGGAGCATGATCTCGATAGATTTTGTTGTGGAACTACTGCCATCGCAGAATCATACTGCAATCTTCGTGGTGGTGGACCTTCTAAGATGGCTCACTTCCTTCCATTGAAAGGTACACCATCTGCTTCTGAAACAGCACAAGTATTTATTAAGGAGATTGTAAGACTGCATGGAGTACCAAGGAATATCGTTTCGGATCGGGGTGTCCAGTTCACTTCAAGGTTTTGGAGGACCTTGTGCGAAGGGTTGGAAATCAAACTATCCTTCTCCTCAGCATGTCACCCAAACAAACGGACAGACTGAGCGAACCAACCAAACGCTAGAACAGTACCTTAGGTGTTACACTTCGTTCCTCCAAGATAACTGGCTGGCACTCTTGCCCCTAGCAGAATTTGCTTACAATAATGCGTGCCACTCTGCCACTAAGCAGTCCCCATTCTTCACCAACTATGGGTTCCATCCCTCTTTTCTGCCTGATCTGGTCCCAGAAAACTCAGTCCCAGCGGCTCAAGAGACCCTAAATTTCTTTACAACCAATAACAAACTGTTACAGGAGACCATGGCAAAGGCCCAGGAGGATAGTAAGAGAATGTTTGATAAAAGAAGAAGAGGGGAATTGGTCATGCACCCAAGGGACCAAGTTTGGTTGGCAACGACCAATCTGAAACTAGCATTCCCATCAAGCAAATTGGCACCCAAATTCGTGGGCCCTTTCCGAGTAGAACGTAAAATCAATGAAGTTGCGTATAAGCTGGCACTTCCCGAATCTTTTAAAATACACCATTTGTCATGTGTCCCTGTTGAAACCCGCAGTACCAGATCCCTTTTCAGATCGTTGATCTAGACCCTCAGAGGCCATAGACATTGATGGAAAGGGAGAAATTCGAGGTAGAAGCGATTATTGACTGAAGGAGGAGGGGTGGTCAAATGCAATATCTCATCAAGTGGAAAGCCTATGGGCCAGAGGAGAATTCGTGGGAACATGCTCAAAATGTCCATGCTCCTAGATTGATTCAGGAATTCCTTCACAACCAGCCTCAAAGGAGAAATCGGTTGGGCATCCGGAGGCTGCCCGTAGGGGGGGGCAATGTCAGGGACCCCAGGGTTTACCACGGTGCGCGAGGCTGCGCATGCGCGGTATGCTGGGGCGTACTAGCGTGCGGGGCACTAGGACCTGGGTGCCCACAACGGCAATCGCGCATGCGCACTCGTGATCGAAGACGTGCGCCTGGCACCAATGAGAGTGCAGGGCACCCTATTTAAACAGGCTCTGACTATGCTCAAATTGCCATATGGTCTTTTTCTGTTATCCTGTGTCCTGAGAGATTGCATTGTTGCCGACCCTGATCCGTTGACTGTCTCCTGCTCTGATCCCCGGCTTGTCTGACCATTCTCCTGTCTCATCCTGTACGTTGACCTCCTGTTGCTGAACCTGGCCTGTGACCCGTTTATCCTTCTGCCTGCTGCTTGTACCGTTCTGCCTCCACCGTTACCGGCCCGGCCTGTCTGACTTCGCTCATTCTACCTCCTCACATCAGGCTCTCACCTGCTATGTACAACCGGCAAGTGTCTCTACCACGGCTGGTTGCACCCAGGGGCCGCGACCTGGTTTCGGCTTGCTCCAAGTCCATCCCCACCATCAGGGGCTCTGGTGAACAAGCAGGTCGGAGCTTAAATTCCTGGGGAATCCCGGTCTGTGGGACGCTAGAGGATACTACCGGTCGGTCCCTAACATCATTATTGCGGTACCATCGGAACCTGAGGAAGTTTCTGTAGTCTTCACGGACGATGAAACAGTGGAACATCTGCTGAATGTCAGCCATAACAGCAATTGGCTCTTGTCTGAAGCGAAGTAAAACTCCTATGAGATTGTTGTTCAGATTAGGCCCAGTGAGAAGATTGTCATTGAGGGAGACACCTTGATGATGAGCACTTGAGTCAAAGACCACCCTAATTTGATCAGGCTTGCGAGGATGGTAGACACCAAAGCATGGTAAGTACCAACATTCTTCTCCTGCCGTAAGAGGAGGTGCAGGCTCAGCATGATCTCTCTCAAACACCTTCTGCATAAAGTCCACAAAGTGCTTTTTCATCTCAGGCTTCTGATTCAAACTGCAATTTAAAGAAACAAACCGTGATTCTGCGTGTACCCTGTTTGGTAGTCTCTTTCTTGGGGTACGAAATGGTAGCGGTGCTACCTGTAACGGAACCGGACCACAGACCACACTTGGGTATATTCCGTTATACCGCAGCTTCCCTGTCCGAACACAAATCCACGAACCACACCCTTGGAATCCCTCAGGAAATAGACAGCACCCGACTCTTCTTAAAATAGGAAGTCAACTACTTTATTTTATACACACAACAAGTTATATACACAGGCTGTGGAAACACAACCAGGAACAGGAAACACATCATCAGCCCACCCCATCAGTGGGGAGGGCTACAAGAACCACATCATCACCCCTTCCATGGAGATATTCAGCCACTGAGTGTCAGTATTACAGCAGTGAACTGCTGTAATACTGACACACAGTGGCTGAATATCTCCTTGCCATGGGAACTCTGCCATACTGAAGTCTCTATCTGCTCAACCCAGCTCTGATGAAGAAGGGAGCACCCTTCGAAACGCATTAGCCTTCATTCCCCCCCCTTTTCGATTTACCTGTAAACCTGTTTGGATTATGGTTACTTATGCCTGTTATACCATCACTTTGTGAGTATATTTCCTTAATAATAAAATTAGTCACTATGTATTGAGGTAATGCGCAAGGTTTGTGCGCTCTTTCTTTCATCTTCCTCTACATACAGAATAGTATACAGTCTTATGGCCTTTTCAGGTTGATCTTTGGGGTATACACGGACCAAGCATATCTTTGCACAGGATTTGTCGCAGAATCCTTCTCCACAGACCTCTGTACATGTAGAGAACACTGGGGTGGTAGGTGCTGCTTGATCTGGGTGCTCCCCGCCTTGCTTTGCCTCAGGAAGATTGTTTGGGAGCATAGTCATCACTGTCACAGTCTATACATTTGATGATCGCTTTACAGTCCTTTGCAAAGTGTTCTGTGGAGGCACAGCATTTGTAGCAAACCCCAAATTTCTTCAAAAGTTCCTTACGTTCTTGGAGGGTTTTCTTTCTGAAGCCGATACATTTCTTAAGTGGATGTGGTTTGTTATGTATTGGACACTGGCGATTTGGGTCCTCAATTCTCTTGTTTTGATCAGTCTTTTCAAGAACTGTAGCAGGTGCAGGTAGAACATTAGTCCTTTTCACTAACGCTGGACCTCTACATTCTATGTGCGACATACGTGTGTACGTAGGTCTTGGAGAGAGTGTACTGAGAAGGTTACAGTCCCCATATGAGAGACTTGGGTCATTGTTAGTGTCTGCAATTCTTTTGATGAACTCGCAGAAGTAGGAAAAAGGAGGACAGGCAACTCTATGTTCTTCCTTATACTTTGATCCAAGCGCTGCCCATCTTTCTTGAATTCCATATGGTAGCTTGAGAATAATAGATTTGATGTCATGAGAGGTGTCAAGGTAACTGAGACCAGGTAAGCTGATGTCAGCCTTAGCAACTTGAAGCTCTAATAGAACATCGCTGAGTTCTTGAAACTTTAGATTGTTGCTAGCAGAAATCCTTGGGAAGCTTTGCAACCTTTTGAATAAAGCATCTTCAATGGCCTCTGGGCTGCCAAAGGTATGTTCAAGTGTGCCCCAAGCAGCATTAAGGCCTGCAGCAGGGTTGTCAATATGAACTGCTTTGAGCCTCTTGATGCGTTCAGTGGACTGGGGACCTAGCCATCTGATGATTAGATCTAATTCCTCTGCGGCATTGATGTCTTGGTCACTCATTGTGGCCTTAAAAGTGGATTTCCAGCCTCTGCAATTTTCAGGCTTGTCAACAAACTTGGTGAGGCCTGTCTTAACAAGCTCTCTACGGAGCATGTATTTAGCAAACTGTGACATGTCCGTGTTTTCATATTTTGGGTGCATGACTGCAGGTGGAACAGTTGATTGCGACAGTTGGTGGACTTACGTGGAGTGACTTGGGAACATATGTTGCTGCTACGGCATTCAATGCCGGAGCTGGCTTAAAGTCTATTGGCATGTTGGTTTGTAGAGTAGTGCATTTTCTAGGAGGTACTCTGTTGGTGCCAAAGTAAGATGGACTGTCTATTAAATACATACCAGTGCCTGCGGCTAGCTGAGATGCTGCAGTCTGATGTATTGGAGGATAGAAGGGCAAATCGTCTTGAGGTACAATAGATGCAGAGAAGAGACTTTGATTAAGTAGTTTGGCTGCTGTGACAGGGAGTTGACGTTCTGGAGAGGTGTGTGAAGAATCTGAGACATAAGATACAACTGAGTGTCTGGAACTGTTGTCTCTTTCGTTTTCACAAGCGGCTTGTTCTAAGAGTCTTAACATTGCCATGGCTGTGGCATGCTCACATTGTTTTTTCAAAACTTCAATTTCTGCCTTTTGACGTGTGGCTTCAACTTCCTTCTCTGCTTTCTGATGTGCGGCCTGAGCCTCCATTTCTGCTTTCTTTTGAGCGAAAGCTGCCTGAATTTTTGAAGCTTCAGCATCAGCACGGGCTTTTATTAGTTGTTGACTGAGTGTAGAAGACCTTGATTGTATGGATTTGGAAGGTCTTGAGGAGCGTCTAGTAGATGCAGAGTGATCTGGATTCATGGAGCTGTGTTATTCTCACTTCTGCCTTTGTCTTTGTTCGAAATTGTCTCTTTCAAGATTGAGCTCCTCAAAACTCATTAATTCTGCCAATGACCTTTGAGTGTTGTACCGCTTTAACAGAGCGATATATTTAAAACACAGTCTTTGATAATTCTCATAAGCAACATTCAATTGCTGAATAGCGCCCTCTAGTTGTATTGGCTCATAGGATTGTTGGGAGAGAGCAGACATGCATTTAACAGTATTAGACCATAAGTCATTAATATTAGACAACAATTCTTCCTTGTCAGCATTAAGATTTAAGCGTTTTTCTTTTATCTAAGTCCTGCTCTGGATGAAGCTCTGATTGTGGTTGTGTATTAGTTTCCCTAGACTGTATATTACTTTCCTGAAACATCATGTTAGCAAGGAGAGGGGTTGATAGAAAGTTTACAGAGAAATGTATCACTTTTTCTGTGGCTGAGTTCAGGTTTCCTAGGCAATGATTGCAGAAAGATTTTCTTTTTCTTTCTTATAAGTTCACAGGCAATCCATGTGGTAATGTATACAGATGCAGAGTATAAACTTGCAGTTGTAAAACATTCACATCAATAAGTTGTCCTGACACTGATGAGTGTCATGCTGGGATATACTTGGAGGCATGTACAGACTTGTGTAGAGGTGGCTGCACTCTCTATAGCTGTTATATCCAGTATCCATGTAACATCTCACTGTGTATTCTAGCTAGCAAGGATTCTTATGAAGACATTTCACTGATCCTTTGACTAGCCAGGATCCTATGAAGCATTCCACTGATCTTTTGACTGTTCTGTCTCTCCAATCTAAGCATTGATAGTGTGATCTCTGTAACTTACAGTTGTGATGAGATAGCGATAACCTCAGTTGGATACCACAGTCAGTGACTCAATCAATAAGACATCTTGTAGATCTTGTGAAGTTTATTCCATAAACTGAGAGAATCTTACAACAATGAACATTCGATAGGTCAAAAGATCACAATGCTTCCTGGTCCATGACATGAGGCTAGAGCTGCAATGAATTTCTAGGAAAGGGGGAGGGCTATCTATACAGCATTAACTAAACCAAAGGAAAGGGAGGAGCAGAAACAAAATATAGAAAACACTTAAAGGCATATGGCAGTCAATATGACAGTCATGTGAAACATGACAAGTACCATTTTGACTTGCTGCAACGCAATTTTAGCAAAATGGACTAGCCTGCTGCCTAATTCTTTCACTTTGATTTATGGGGTGTCTTTGAATTCAGTCCTCTGTAGATTGATAATATTCATATCCTTCAAACAGACGTACTACGCCCCAGATCACTCACACATCCAATTCTTGGACACACGAAACAGATCTAAAGCTTTAGCATGTGCTGTTCATATTCAATATCACATACTTCACACTTCCCTGACAGAAAATCTTGCTCAAAGGTCAAAAGACAATATATCTCTCTGCTCACTTCTTATATGACGTACATTTCCTGGATTGTAATATTATGTTGACACAATGGTTTACAACGTTATGTTTTGCATTACCTGTTATGATTTGACCCGTCTGTGACACGGGAGGCGACATACAGTGCCATGTCCAACTTTGGACTCACGTCTGTATATGTATTGTTCTGTCTGCTTTTTTCTAATAAAAATCTGTTTTGGAAAAAAAAAAATAAAATTTCATTTCCATCAAATGATGGGGCATCCTTATGCTGTAAGCTGTGGTTAGTATTTTGAATTTTATACGTTGTGTTAGTGGAAGCCAGTGAAGGGATTGGCAGAAAGGGGCAGCAGTCGCTGATCGGTTGGTAAGGTGTATGAGTCTAGCAGCAGCATTCATAATAGACTGAAGGGGGGATAGCCTGTGTAACGGTAGACCAGTGAGGAGGTTGCAGTAATCGAGGCGGGATATAACCAAGGAGTGGATAAGTTGTTTTGTGGTGTCATTGGTCAGGAAGGGGCGGATTTTGGAAATGTTAGGTTGAGGCGGCAGGATTTAGCCAGTGAGTGGATGTGGGGCCCAAAGGAGAGGTCAGAGTCTAGCACCCTGGCATGAGGGGAAGGACCAATGGTAGTGCTGTTGATCTTAATGGTAAAGTCATGAGTGGGGGATCGGGGAGGAGGAAATATTACAAGCTCAGTTTTTGAAAGATTGAGTTTAAGGTAGTGATGTAACATCCATATTGATATGTCGCTTAGTAGATTTGTGATACATGAGGAGATTGAGGGGGTGAGCTGGGGAGTGGAGACATAGATCTGGGTGTCATCAGCATAGAGGTGGTATTGGAAGCCATGGGAAGTTATCAGTTGGCCCAAGGAGGAGGTATAGAGAGAGAAAAGGAGGGGCCCAACAACAGAACCTTGGGGTACCCAAAGAGAAAGAGGAAGCGGAGCGGAGGAGGAGGAGGAGTTGTATGTGACACTGAAAGTGTGCTGAGAAAGGTAAGAGGAGAACAAGGAGAGAGCAGAGTCACGGAGGCCAATGGAGTGGAGTTTACTGAGGAGGAGCGGGTGGTCGACTGTGTCAAAGGCAGCGGAAAGGTCAAGGAGTATGAGTATGGAGTAATGGCCGTTGGTTTTAGCAGTTAGTAGGTCATTAGTGAGTTTTAGTAGGGCAGTTTCTGTGGAATGTTGTGGGGTGAAGCCAGACTGTGGGGGATCAAGAAGGTTATTGTCGGTGAGGTAGCTGTTCATACGGTTGTGAACAAGGCTCTCGAGAAACTTGGAGGCAAACAGGAGCAGGGAGATGGGTCTTAAGTTATTCAAACAGGTGGGGTCCAGTGAGGGTTTTTTGAGGATGGGGGTAACCAGTGCATGTTTGAGTGGGGAGGGAAAGGTGCCCATGGAGAGTGAGAGGTTGAAGATGTGGGTTAGAGAGTTTAGGAAGAGCAGGAAGGAGGCTGCAACAGTCATGAGGGGACAGGATCCAGGGGACAGGTGGTGAAGTGGGCCTTGGAAAGGAGTTCGGTAACTTCCTTGGTGGTAACAGGGTCAAAGGAGGAGAGTGTAGAGTTTGGTGTTGGGCCTGGTATGTTGTTTAGAGGAGGAAGCTTAACACTGGAGATCTCATCTCGAATTGTGTCGATCTTCTTCTTGAAATGACTGGCAGTGTATAAAGCAAATCACTGAGCTTAAAATAAAAATCACAACCTCAGACAGAGAACAGTGCAGCTGTGCACTTTGTGACCTCAACTGCTTGGGAAGGGTTAAGTCAGTCCTATAATTTTAAGGAAAAAGTCCCACTTCCAAAGTGGTTTGTAGTTTCAGCACCTTGAGTGGCTTGGGAAGGTTCACATAAAGGATTGTGGAAAATCAATATGCGTCTCCGGAGAACTGAATAGTTATTTATTCAGCTGCAAGCAAGTGCAAACTTCTCAATGCACAGAAGTAGGCACTTATAAAAAGCTGAAAGAAAAAAAAAGTCAGTTTGAAATCTCAAAGGGAACTCACAAAGTCAATTAAAATCAAATGGTTCTAGCTGGCTGGCAAACTTGTTTGGAATTCATATGACGAATGTGGGTAACGTTTTAAACTCATTGTTGTTATATGTAACTTGATTCACATTAGTCACTGACGTTGTTCCTCTTCTAGGTAACTTCCATTTCTTTCGTGCTGGTGTGTACTTGACACGGCCAAAAAGCTCATTTATTTTGGCTATATGCAATGGGGCAGGTTGGGTGTGCATGGCTCCTGGGAGAAAGAAGTAGAAAAAAAAACTCTTGGGGATTATAGAAATATGGAGAGTACCAAAAGTAGGGTTAGATTTATGCTTTATTTTTCACATCCCACATTTATTCCCTATGCCTTCTGATTTCTATTAGGCAAATTTATTTTTTCAATTTTATTGAGGGAAAGTGGAAAACCAATTAGAGAACCCAAGCCAGACAACTTTGAAGCAAAACTCTTTAAAAAGAGAATTAAAAAAAAAAAAACTTTGTCAAGCTTTTATTGCGGTCTGTGTTCCCAATGGGTAGATTCACCTCTCTATTTGTCCAGATGACTGTTGTCAACAAGAAAGAGCGGGTAAATTCTAAATGTTAGAGGAGAGGTGAGGGGTAAATCTTTCAATAGGGACAAATGTTCTGGTAACTGGTAGCTAAAATCAGAATTCCCCTCATTTTGGGGAGATTTCCTTTTCCTTTCTGTTGCATTTCCAAGACAGGAAGTGGAGGGAAATCTCCCCAGCAGGACACAGACAGCAAAAAATAACCTGATAACCACTTTTAGATTGTAAGCTCCCATGAGCAGGGCCCTCTGGTCCCTCTTGTATTGAATCATAACTGTACTGCTTCCCTTCTTTTGTAAAGTGTTGGTGCTATATATATCTTGTAAAAAAAAAAAAAAATAAATAAAAAAAAAAAAAATATATATATATATATATATATATATATAAAATTATATTATATAAAAAAAAGTATTGGTTATACAAACTCTTTAAAGCAACCCTGTTGTTAAAATAAAACTGTATATTAACCACTTGACCTCCTGAGGATTTACCCCCCTTCCTGACCAGGCCATTTTTTTGCATTACGGCGCTGCGTTACTTTAACTGACAATTGCACTGTCATGCAACACTACACCCAAATTAAATTTACATCCTTTTTCCCACAAATAGAGCTTTCTTTCGGTGGTATTTGATTGCCTGTGTGTTTTTTTTTTTTTTTTTGTGCTATAAAAAGGACTGAACGTTTTGAGAAAAAAAATAATATTTTCGACATTTTGCTATTAAACATGTCCAGTAAAAAAATTTAAAAAATCAAATTTCGTCATAAATTTAGGCCAAAATGTATTCTGCTACATGTCTTTGCAAAACAAAATCCCAATACATGTAAATTAATTGGTTTACGTGAAATTTATAGCGTTTACAAATGGTGGTATATATACTGGGATTTATTTTTTTTTTATTCTTAATAGTAATGGTGGTGACTAGAGATGAGCGAATCGAAGTATCCGAAGTGGAATTCGAGTCGAATATCGGAAAAATTTCGATTCGTGCCGAATCCGAAAAATAGCCTAATTCGGACGCGCGAATCGAAATTTTTCAGAAAATGGCGGCTGACATGTGCGGCGACGGAGCGGGGATGTCTGGGAAGGCGCGCAGACAAGGCGCGCTGACCCATAATGCATTCCTCAACTACATGTGATCGCATCAGCCTATCAGCAGCCAGCCAGCCAGCACTGTGTAATGGTCGAGCTATAAATAGCGGCCATTTTGGAATTCTTCATTTGCCTGCAGTTATTGAACAGAGGCAGACCGCTCTGTACTAGGGACAGGGACAGAGTTAGGGCCACAGAAACGATAATTGGGGACAGAGAAAAGTTACTTAGGGACAGAGAACCATTACTCAGGGACACAGACTTGTTAATGAGGGCCACAGAATCGTTATTTAGGGACAAAGAAACGCTAGTTAGGGCCACAGAATTCATAATCAGGGACAGACAGAATTGTTACTCAGTGCCAGAGAATTGTTACTTAGGGCCACAGAAACGTTATTAGGGCCACAGAATTGTTACTCAGGGACAGACAGAATTGTTACTGAGTGCCAGAGAATTGTTACTCAGGGACAGACAGAATTGTTACTGAGTGCCAGAGAATTGTTACTTAGGGCCACAGAAACTTTAATTAGGGCCACAGAATTTTTACTCAGGGACAGACAGAATTGTTACTGAGTGCCAGAGAATTGTTACTCAGGGACAGAGAGAATTGTTACTGAGTGCCAGAGAATTGTTACTCAGGGCCACAGAAACTTTACTTAGGGCCACAGAATTTTTACTCAGGGACAGACAGAATTGTTACTGAGTGCCAGAGAATTGTTACTCAGGGACAGACAGAATTGTTACTGAGTGCCAGAGAATTGTTACTTAGGGCCACAGAAACTTTACTTAGGGCCACAGAATTGTTACTCGCACAGACACAGAATTGTTACTCGCACAGACACAGAATTGTTACTGAAGGCCACAGAACTGTTACTTAGGGCCACAGAATTGTTACTCGCACAGACACAGAATTGTTACTCGCACAGACACAGAACTGTTACTGAGGGCCACAGAACTGTTACTTAGGGACAAAGAAACGCTAGTTAGGGCCACAGAATTCATACTCAGGGACAGACAGAATTGTTACGGAGTGCCAGAGAATTGTTACTCAGGGACAGACAGAATTGTTACGGAGTGCCAGAGAATTGTTACTCAGGGACAGACAGAATTGTTACTGAGTGCCAGAGAATTGTTACTTAGGGCCACAGAAACTTTAATTAGGGCCACAGAATTTTTACTCAGGGACAAACAGAATTGTTACTGAGTGCCAGAGAATTGTTACTCAGGGACAGACAGAATTGTTACCGAGTGCCAGAGAATTGTTACTCAGGGACAGACAGAATTGTTACTGAGTGCCAGAGAATTGTTACTTAGGGCCACAGAAACTTTAATTAGGGCCACAGAATTTTTACTCAGGGACAGACAGAATTGTTACTGAGTGCCAGAGAATTGTTACTCAGGGACAGACAGAATTGTTACCGAGTGCCAGAGAATTGTTACTCAGGGACAGACAGAATTGTTACTGAGTGCCAGAGAATTGTTACTTAGGGCCACAGAAACTTTAATTAGGGCCACAGAATTTTTACTCAGGGATAGACAGAATTGTTACTGAGTGCCAGAGAATTGTTACTCAGGGACAGACAGAATTGTTACTGAGTGCCAGAGAATTGTTACTTAGGGCCACAGAAACTTTAATTAGGGCCACAGAATTTTTACTCAGGGACAGACAGAATTGTTACTGAGTGCCAGAGAATTGTTACTCAGGGACAGACAGAATTGTTACCGAGTGCCAGAGAATTGTTACTCAGGGACAGACAGAATTGTTACTGAGTGCCAGAGAATTGTTACTTAGGGCCACAGAAACTTTAATTAGGGCCACAGAATTTTTACTCAGGGACAGACAGAATTGTTACTGAGTGCCAGAGAATTGTTACTCAGGGACAGACAGAATTGTTACGGAGTGCCAGAGAATTGTTACTCAGGGCCACAGAAACTTTACTTAGGGCCACAGAATTTTTGCTCAGGGACAGACAGAATTGTTACTGAGTGCCAGAGAATTGTTACTCAGGGACAGACAGAATTGTTACTGAGTGCCAGAGAATTGTTACTCAGGGACAGACAGAATTGTTACTGAGTGCCAGATAATTGTTACTCAGGGCCCCAGAAACTTTACTTAGGGCCACAGAATTTTTACTCAGGGACAGACAGAATTGTTACTGAGTGCCAGAGAATTGTTACTCAGGGACAGACAGAATTGTTACTGAGTGCCAGAGAATTGTTACTTAGGGCCACAGAAACTTTAATTAGGGCCACAGAATTTTTACTCAGGGACAGACAGAATTGTTACTGAGTGCCAGAGAATTGTTACTCAGGGACAGACAGAATTGTTACGGAGTGCCAGAGAATTGTTACTCAGGGACAGACAGAATTGTTACTGAGTGCCAGAGAATTGTTACTTAGGGCCACAGAAACTTTAATTAGGGCCACAGAATTTTTACTCAGGGACAGACAGAATTGTTACTGAGTGCCAGAGAATTGTTACTCAGGGACAGACAGAATTGTTACCGAGTGCCAGAGAATTGTTACTCAGGGACAGACAGAATTGTTACTGAGTGCCAGAGAATTGTTACTTAGGGCCACAGAAACTTTAATTAGGGCCACAGAATTTTTACTCAGGGACAGACAGAATTGTTACTGAGTGCCAGAGAATTGTTACTCAGGGACAGACAGAATTGTTACGGAGTGCCAGAGAATTGTTACTCAGGGCCACAGAAACTTTACTTAGGGCCACAGAATTTTTACTCAGGGACAGACAGAATTGTTACTGAGTGCCAGAGAATTGTTACTCAGGGACAGACAGAATTGTTACGGAGTGCCAGAGAATTGTTACTCAGGGACAGACAGAATTGTTACTGAGTGCCAGAGAATTGTTACTTAGGGCCACAGAAACTTTAATTAGGGCCACAGAATTTTTACTCAGGGACAGACAGAATTGTTACTGAGTGCCAGAGAATTGTTACTCAGGGACAGACAGAATTGTTACCGAGTGCCAGAGAATTGTTACTCAGGGACAGACAGAATTGTTACTGAGTGCCAGAGAATTGTTACTTAGGGCCACAGAAACTTTAATTAGGGCCACAGAATTTTTACTCAGGGACAGACAGAATTGTTACTGAGTGCCAGAGAATTGTTACTCAGGGACAGACAGAATTGTTACGGAGTGCCAGAGAATTGT
This sequence comes from Staurois parvus, assembly GCF_062004578.1. Taxonomy (NCBI): domain Eukaryota; kingdom Metazoa; phylum Chordata; class Amphibia; order Anura; family Ranidae; genus Staurois; species Staurois parvus. Next base: position 2,918,400 of record NW_028317853.1, on the reverse strand, counting down.
TACTCAGGGCCACAGAAACTTTACTTAGGGCCAGAGAATTTTTACTCAGGGACAGACAGAATTGTTACTGAGTGCCAGAGAATTGTTACTCAGGGACAGACAGAATTGTTACGGAGTGCCAGATAATTGTTACTCAGGGCCCCAGAAACTTTACTTAGGGCCACAGAATTTTTACTCAGGGACAGACAGAATTGTTACTGAGTGCCAGAGAATTGTTACTCAGGGACAGACAGAATTGTTACTGAGTGCCAGAGAATTGTTACTTAGGGCCACAGAAACTTTACTTAGGGCCACAGAATTGTTACTCGCACAGACACAGAATTGTTACTCGCACAGACACAGAATTGTTACTGAGGGCCACAGAACTGTTACTTGGGGCCACAGAAACGTTAATCAGGGACACAGAATTGTTACTGAGGGCCACAGAACTGTTACTTAGGGCCACAGAATTGTTACTCGCACAGACACAGAATTGTTACTCAGGGACACAGAATTGTTACTCAGGGACACATAATCGTTTAATTAAAGAGTATGTCAGACAACATGCAGAGGAGTGGCAGAGGAGGCAATGTTTTAGGAGCGAGCAGACGTGGCAGCAGAGGAAGGGGTCGAGGCAGCACTATTCGCAGCCAGAGGCCAGTGCTCCCGGTGTCATCCAGCGGTCGTGTCTCCACCGACAACCCTGCCGTCGTCGATTGGTTGGCTCGGTCGTCTTCCTCTTCCCAGGTCACCTCTGACACCTACAGCCAACGGTCGGTGGGTACGTCAGACACAACCGTTAGTTGGCATGGCCCGGGACCAAGCCCACTGAAATCACGTGTCCTCTACCTGCCCCTGTCCTTTGGTGTTCCCTCACCAAGCGAAGTATCGCATGCTGTGGGCTCAGCCCCACTGTACAGTGAGGAAGAGCTAACAGAGGGCGGTCAGGAACGGGGGGAGACATCCGCCTTTTCAGCAGCCAGGCGAAGAAGTAGTGGCGAGGAGAGTGGCTCGGTAGCCGGTCTAGAGACAGGTCTGTCTCCTGACCCAGACGCAGCCGAGGGGGCTAGTAGTGAGGCGGAGACCCTACTTGATGATGAGGAGGTTGATCGCACTTGGCAGCCTCGTCGTCATCAGGCAATTTCTTCCGCATCATCAGGAGAAGAGGGTGGCAGCTTGGCAGCGAGCAAAACAGTCGGTGGATTGCCCAGGAGACAGCAGCAGGGTCGCAGCAGTGTCAGTGGAGCCAAACGTCCACAGAGTAGAGCACCAGCTCCACTGCAGCCTACCACCACGGCCAGTAGTGGTGCCGGTGTGCACGGAGGAAGCAGCAGTCAGCCAGTGAGGAGTATCGGGGGCAAAGTTTCCTACTCGGCGGTGTGGCAATTTTTCGTCAAGCCGCCCGAGGAAGTAAACGTAGCCGTATGTCGACTATGTGGCCAGAAAGTCAAGCGTGGCCAGGGGGCCCATGTTGGGACTACAGCGTTGCGGCAGCATATGCAGCGTCGCCATTTGGTGGCCTGGGAAAACCGTGATAAAGATACGGCGGTTCTGCCCGCCCCAGCCCCCGCTCCATCACCCGCTCCGTTACTTGCTCCGTCACCCGACGTCAATCGCCCTCCATCAGCCAGTCAAGGCTCCAACACCTCTGCTGAGGGGAGTTGTCGCTCGTTGGCATCTTCCGCTCGTTCAGATGCTCCTTCTCCTGCTACTCCTCTTCACGGATTCCGTCAGCAGTCTTTCTTGGAATCCGTTTCCAAGAGACAACAGTTTGCGAGCACGCACCCGACGGTGCAAAAGCTGAACGTCCTCCTGTCCAAGTTGCTGGTGCTGCAGTCCCTCCCTTTCCAAGTGGTGGACTCAGCACCTTTCAGAGAAATGATGGCTTGTGCCGCGCCGCGGTGGAGAGTGCCAAGCCGTCATTTCTTCGCCAAAAAGGCAGTGCCAGCCCTGCATTCACATGTAGAAGACATGGTGGGCCAGTCTTTGAGCATGTCGGTCTCTGCCAAAGTGCACGGCAGCGCCGACGTGTGGAGCTGTAACTACGGTCAGGGACAGTACATGTCATTTACGGCCCACTGGGTGAACGTGGTGCCGTCACAGCCGCACCAGCAACTTGGACAGGTCACGCCGCTTTTGCCTCCACGTTTGCACGTCCTTGGTCCGGCAAAGATGTCCGCCTCTACCACCTCTTCTTCCGCCGTGTCCTCAGCCGCCACCCCCGTGCCAAGTCCCATTACCCGACCGGCATATCACATGTGCAGGGCGCAACGGTGTCACGCTGTTCTGCACCTGGTATGCCTTGGCGAACGTAGTCACACAGGGGAGGAACTTCTGAGTGTAATGAACAGAGAAATCGACAGATGGCTGTCTCCGCGCAAACTGAAAATCGGAACCATGTTGACCGACAACGGAAAGAACATGGTGTCTGCTCTGCGTCAAGGAAGGTTGTGCCATGCGCCATGCATGGCTCACGTGTTCAATCTGGTTGTCAAGCGGTTCTTAAAATCCACCATCCCACTGCAAGACATCCTTAAAATGTCACGTAAACTTTGCATGCATTTCAGCCATTCCTACACCGCAAAGCACACCCTCCTTGAGCTGCAGCGGCAGAACGGAATTCCACAGCATCGCCTGATCTGCGACGTTGCAACAAGGTGGAATTCAACCCTACACATGTTAGACCGCCTTTACGAACAGCGAAAGGCCATCACCGATTTCCTGATGTTACAAGCGGATAAAGGTACTCCCCTGTGTAACTTCGATGTCAGCCATTGGCAGCTCATGCGTGACACCTGCCGCTTGCTCAGGCCCTTTGAGGAGGCCACGCTATTCGTGAGTCGGCAGGACTATGGGATGAACGACGTCATTCCTCTGTTGCACGTCCTTGAACAAATGCTGTTAACAATGGCTGGTCAGGGTGCGGTAGACGTGGCGCACAGATCTCAACGCCACATGACCCCTGTGGGGGCAGGACAGGAAGAAGAGGAGGAGGTAGAGGAGGACATTTGTGCTCAGGAATTATTGAGTGAAATGGGTGGTTTTTCCACTCAGCGGACAGGAGTGGAGGAGCAGGAGCATCTGGTAGAGGAGGAGGAGGAGGAGACAGAGGACCCAGACGCACCGTGGCAGTATGCTGTGGAGATGGAGGCAGGGAGTCCCTCGCATTCCTTGGCACAAATGGCCCATAGCATGCTCGGTTGCTTGCGTAGCGACAGCCGAATAATAACCATCAGACAGAGGGATGACTTTTGGCTGTCCACCTTGTTGGACCCTCGCTACCGTTCCAAAATGGTGGCCTTTTTCACACCTGCTGAGAGGGAGGCCAAAATAACGTACTATAAAAACCACCTATGTAGTCAGTTGGTCTCTGCCTTTGTGCGCCAACGTCCATCCTCAGACACTGTGGGCCCTGTGCGCTCGCGTTCCGCTGCCATGGCAGCAGGGGAGGGGTGGGGTGGTAGGAGCAGTGGCAGCTCCACCAGCAGCAGCTGCCTCAGTCTGCAGTCGATGATGAGTAGCTTTCTTCACCAGCGCAGTGAGGAAACTACTAACCAGCCGCAGCAGCAGCAGCAGCATCAGGTGGACCTGGAGCAGGACCTCAAACAACAGGCTTGGGCCTACTTGGACAGCACCCTGCCAACCGAGGTAGACAATCCCCTTGACTACTGGGCAACGAAACTTGACCTTTGGCCCCAACTAGCTGAATTTGCCCTTGAAAGGCTGTCATGCCCAGCCAGTAGCGTGGCATCGGAGCGCGTGTTTAGTGCGGCAGGAGGTATTGTAACTCCGCGGAGGACACGACTGTCCACCCAAAGTGTGGAGAGACTCACGTTTGTGAAAATGAATCAGGCGTGGATTAGTCTGGATTTCAAACTACCAGTTCCTGACACAACTGACTAAATCCGCCATGAATCATGCCTCAAACATGTGCCACTTTGAGGTCTCCTCACACACTGCTGGTGTGTAGAATTTTTTGACATAGGGTGCTGGCAGATTATGGGCCTCCTATAGCTGCTGCCAGGCCCCTAATCTGCCATAGGCCCCTATATACCGCTTCCTCATGCTGCTGCCAGGTCCAGAGTCTCTCATGCCATGTGCCACTTTCAGGTCTCCTCACACTGCTGGTGTGTTGAATTTTTTGACATAGGGTGCTGGCAGATTATGGGCCTCCCATAGCTGCTGCCAGGCCCCTAATCTGCCATGGGCCCCTATATACCGCCTCCTCATGCTGCTGCCAGGTCCACAGTGTCTCATGCCATGTGCCACTTTCAGGTCTCCTCACACTGCTGGTGTGTTGAATTTTTTGACATAGGGTGCTGGCAGATTATGGGCCTCCTATAGCTGCTGCCAGGCCCCTAATCTGCCATAGGCCCCTATATACCGCTTCCTCATGCTGCTGCCAGGTCCAGAGTCTGTCATGGGTCCCTGTACGGCCTCCCATTGCTGCTGTCTCCATCGCCACACTCTGCCATGTGCCACTTTCAGGTCTCCTCACACACTGCTGGTGTGTAGAATTTTTTGACATAGGGTGCTGGCAGATTATGGGCCTCCCATTGCTGCTGCCAGGCCCCTAATCTGCCATAGGCCCCTATATACCGCTTCCTCATGCTGCTGCCAGGTCCAGAGTCTCTCATGCCATGTGCCACTTTCAGGTCTCCTCACACTGCTGGTGTGTAGAATTTTTTTGACATAGGGTACTGGCAGATTAAGGGCCTCCCATAGCTGCTGCCAGGCCCCTAATCTGCCATGGGCCCCTATATACCGCCTCCTCATGCTGCTGCCAGGTCCAGAGTCTGTCATGGGTCCCTGTACGGCCTCCCATTGCTGCTGTCTCCATCGCCACACTCTGCCATGTGCCACTTTCAGGTCTCCTCACACACTGCTGGTGTGTAGAATTTTTTGACATAGGGTGCTGGCAGATTAAGGGCCTCCCATAGCTGCTGCCAGGCCCCTAATCTGCCATGGGCCCCTATATACCGCCTCCTCATGCTGCTGCCAGGTCCAGAGTCTGTCATGGGTCCCTGTACGGCCTCCCATTGCTGCTGTCTCCATCGCCACACTCTGCCATGTGCCACTTTCAGGTCTCCTCACACACTGCTGGTGTGTAGAATTTTTTGACATAGGGTGCTGGCAGATTAAGGGCCTCCCATAGCTGCTGCCAGGCCCCTAATCTGCCATAGGCCCCTATATACCGCCTCCTCATGCTGCTGCCAGGTCCAGAGTCTGTCATGGGTCCCTGTACGGCCTCCCATTGCTGCTGTCTCCATCGCCACACTCTGCCATGTGCCACTTTCAGGTCTCCTCACACACTGCTGGTGTGTAGAATTTTTTGACATAGGGTGCTGGCAGATTATCGGCCTCCTATAGCTGCTGCCAGGCCCCTAATCTGCCATAGGCCCCTATATACCGCTTCCTCATGCTGCTGCCAGGTCCAGAGTCTCTCATGCCATGTGCCACTTTCAGGTCTCCTCACACTGCTGGTGTGTAGAATTTTTTTGACATAGGGTGCTGGCAGATTAAGGGCCTCCCATAGCTGCTGCCAGGCCCCTAATCTGCCATGGGCCCCTATATACCGCCTCCTCATGCTGCTGCCAGGTCCAGAGTCTGTCATGGGTCCCTGTACGGCCTCCCATTGCTGCTGTCTCCATCGCCACACTCTGCCATGTGCCACTTTCAGGTCTCCTCACACACTGCTGGTGTGTAGAATTTTTTGACATAGGGTGCTGGCAGATTAAGGGCCTCCCATAGCTGCTGCCAGGCCCCTAATCTGCCATGGGCCCCTATATACCGCCTCCTCATGCTGCTGCCAGGTCCAGAGTCTGTCATGGGTCCCTGTACGGCCTCCCATTGCTGCTGTCTCCATCGCCACACTCTGCCATGTGCCACTTTCAGGTCTCCTCACACACTGCTGGTGTGTAGAATTTTTTGACATAGGGTGCTGGCAGATTATGGGCCTCCCATTGCTGCTGCCAGGCCCCTAATCTGCCATAGGCCCCTATATACCGCTTCCTCATGCTGCTGCCAGGTCCAGAGTCTCTCATGCCATGTGCCACTTTCAGGTCTCCTCACACTGCTGGTGTGTAGAATTTTTTGACATAGGGTGCTGGCAGATTAAGGGCCTCCCATAGCTGCTGCCAGGCCCCTAATCTGCCATAGGCCCCTATATACCGCCTCCTCATGCTGCTGCCAGGTCCAGAGTCTGTCATGGGTCCCTGTACGGCCTCCCATTGCTGCTGTCTCCATCGCCACACTCTGCCATGTGCCACTTTCAGGTCTCCTCACACTGCTGGTGTGTTGAATTTTTTGACATAGGGTGCTGGTAGATTATGGGCCTCCTATAGCTGCTGCCAGGCCCCTAATCTGCCATAGGCCCCTATATACCGCTTCCTCATGCTGCTGCCAGGTCCAGAGTCTCTCATGCCATGTGCCACTTTCAGGTCTCCTCACACTGCTGGTGTGTAGAATTTTTTTGACATAGGGTGCTGGCAGATTATGGGCCTCCTATAGCTGCTGCCAGGCCCCTAATCTGCCATAGGCCCCTATATACCGCTTCCTCATGCTGCTGCCAGGTCCAGAGTCTCTCATGCCATGTGCCACTTTCAGGTCTCCTCACACTGCTGGTGTGTAGAATTTTTTGACATAGGGTGCTGGCAGATTACGGGCCTCCCATAGCTGCTGCCAGGCCCCTAATCTGCCATAGGCCCCTATATACCGCCTCCTCATGCTGCTGCCAGGTCCAGAGTCTGTCATGGGTCCCTGTACGGCCTCCCATTGCTGCTGTCTCCATCGCCACACTCTGCCATGTGCCACTTTCAGGTCTCCTCACACTGCTGGTGTGTTGAATTTTTTGACATAGGGTGCTGGCAGATTATGGGCCTCCTATAGCTGCTGCCAGGCCCCTAATCTGCCATAGGCCCCTATATACCGCTTCCTCATGCTGCTGCCAGGTCCAGAGTCTCTCATGCCATGTGCCACTTTCAGGTCTCCTCACACTGCTGGTGTGTAGAATTTTTTTGACATAGGGTGCTGGCAGATTAAGGGCCTCCCATAGCTGCTGCCAGGCCCCTAATCTGCCATGGGCCCCTATATACCGCCTCCTCATGCTGCTGCCAGGTCCAGAGTCTGTCATGGGTCCCTGTACGGCCTCCCATTGCTGCTGTCTCCATCGCCACACTCTGCCATGTGCCACTTTCAGGTCTCCTCACACACTGCTGGTGTGTAGAATTTTTTGACATAGGGTGCTGGCAGATTAAGGGCCTCCCATAGCTGCTGCCAGGCCCCTAATCTGCCATGGGCCCCTATATACCGCCTCCTCATGCTGCTGCCAGGTCCAGAGTCTGTCATGGGTCCCTGTACGGCCTCCCATTGCTGCTGTCTCCATCGCCACACTCTGCCATGTGCCACTTTCAGGTCTCCTCACACACTGCTGGTGTGTAGAATTTTTTGACATAGGGTGCTGGCATATTATGGGCCTCCCATTGCTGCTGCCAGGCCCCTAATCTGCCATAGGCCCCTATATACCGCTTCCTCATGCTGCTGCCAGGTCCAGAGTCTCTCATGCCATGTGCCACTTTCAGGTCTCCTCACACTGCTGGTGTGTAGAATTTTTTGACATAGGGTGCTGGCAGATTAAGGGCCTCCCATAGCTGCTGCCAGGCCCCTAATCTGCCATAGGCCCCTATATACCGCCTCCTCATGCTGCTGCCAGGTCCAGAGTCTGTCATGGGTCCCTGTACGGCCTCCCATTGCTGCTGTCTCCATCGCCACACTCTGCCATGTGCCACTTTCAGGTCTCCTCACACTGCTGGTGTGTTGAATTTTTTGACATAGGGTGCTGGCAGATTATGGGCCTCCTATAGCTGCTGCCAGGCCCCTAATCTGCCATAGGCCCCTATATACCGCTTCCTCATGCTGCTGCCAGGTCCAGAGTCTCTCATGCCATGTGCCACTTTCAGGTCTCCTCACACTGCTGGTGTGTAGAATTTTTTTGACATAGGGTGCTGGCAGATTATGGGCCTCCTATAGCTGCTGCCAGGCCCCTAATCTGCCATAGGCCCCTATATACCGCTTCCTCATGCTGCTGCCAGGTCCAGAGTCTCTCATGCCATGTGCCACTTTCAGGTCTCCTCACACTGCTGGTGTGTAGAATTTTTTTGACATAGGGTGCTGGCAGATTAAGGGCCTCCCATAGCTGCTGCCAGGCCCCTAATCTGCCATAGGCCCCTATATACCGCCTCCTCATGCTGCTGCCAGGTCCAGAGTCTGTCATGGGTCCCTGTACGGCCTCCCATTGCTGCTGTCTCCATCGCCACACTCTGCCATGTGCCACTTTCAGGTCTCCTCACACTGCTGGTGTGTTGAATTTTTTGACATAGGGTGCTGGCAGATTATGGGCCTCCTATAGCTGCTGCCAGGCCCCTAATCTGCCATAGGCCCCTATATACCGCTTCCTCATGCTGCTGCCAGGTCCAGAGTCTCTCATGCCATGTGCCACTTTCAGGTCTCCTCACACTGCTGGTGTGTAGAATTTTTTGACATAGGGTGCTGGCAGATTAAGGGCCTCCCATAGCTGCTGCCAGGCCCCTAATCTGCCATAGGCCCCTATATACCGCCTCCTCATGCTGCTGCCAGGTCCAGAGTCTGTCATGGGTCCCTGTACGGCCTCCCATTGCTGCTGTCTCCATCGCCACACTCTGCCATGTGCCACTTTCAGGTCTCCTCACACTGCTGGTGTGTTGAATTTTTTGACATAGGGTGCTGGCAGATTATGGGCCTCCTATAGCTGCTGCCAGGCCCCTAATCTGCCATAGGCCCCTATATACCGCTTCCTCATGCTGCTGCCAGGTCCAGAGTCTCTCATGCCATGTGCCACTTTCAGGTCTCCTCACACTGCTGGTGTGTAGAATTTTTTTGACATAGGGTGCTGGCAGATTATGGGCCTCCTATAGCTGCTGCCAGGCCCCTATTCTGCCATAGGCCCCTATATACCGCCTCCTCATGCTGCTGCCAGGTCCAGAGTCTGTCATGGGTCCCTGTACGGCCTCCCATTGCTGCTGTCTCCATCGCCACACTCTGCCATGTGCCACTTTCAGGTCTCCTCACACACTGCTGGTGTGTAGAATTTTTTGACATAGGGTGCTGGCAGATTACGGGCCTCCCATAGCTGCTGCCAGGCCCCTAATCTGCCATGGGCCCCTATACCGACTCCTCATGCTGTGACGTTGCAACAAGGTGGAATTCAACCCTACATATGTTAGACCGCCTTTACGAACAGCAAAAGGCCATCACAGATTTCCTGATGTTAAAAGCGGATAAAGGTATTCCCTGTGTAACTTAGATGTCAGCCATTGGCAGCTCATGCGTGACACCTGCGCTTGCTCAGGCCCTTTGAGGAGGCCACGCTATTCGTGAGTCGGCAGGACTATGGGATGAACGACGTCATTCCTCTGTTGCACGTCCTGGAACAAATGCTGTTAACAATGGCTGGTCAGGGTGCGGTAGACGTGGCGCACAGATCTCAACGCCACATGACCCCTGTGGGGGCAGGACAGGAAGAAGAGGAGGAGGTAGAGGAGGACATTGGTGCTCAGGAATTATTGAGTGAAATGGGTGGTTTTTCCACTCAGCGGACAGGAGTGGAGGAGCAGGAGCATCTGGTAGAGGAGGAGGAGGAGGAGGAGACAGAGGACCCAGACGCACCGTGGCAGTATGCTGTGGAGATGGAGGCAGGGAGTCCCTCGCATTCCTTGGCACAAATGGCCCATAGCATGCTCGGTTGCTTGCGTAGCGACAGCCGAATAATAACCATCAGACAGAGGGATGACTTTTGGCTGTCCACCTTGTTGGACCCTCGCTACCGTTCCAAAATGGTGGCCTTTTTCACACCTGCTGAGAGGGAGGCCAAAATAACGTACTATAAAAACCACCTATGTAGTCAGCTGGTCTCTGCCTGTCTGCGCCAACGTCCATCCTCAGACACTGTGGGCCCTGTGCGCTCGCGTTCCGCTGCCATGGCAGCAGGGGAGGGGTGGGGTGGTAGGAGCAGTGGCAGCTCCACCAGCAGCGGCTGCCTCAGTCTGCAGTCGATGATGAGTAGCTTTCTTCACCAGCGCAGTGAGGAAACTACTAACCAGCCGCAGCAGCAGCAGCAGCAGCAGCATCAGGTGGACCTGGAGCAGGACCTCAAACAACAGGCTTAGGCCTACTTGGACAGCACCCTGCCAACCGAGGTAGACAATCCCCTTGACTACTGGGCAACGAAACTTGACCTTTGGCCCCAACTAGCTGAATTTGCCCTTGAAAGGCTGTCATGCCCGGCCAGTAGCGTGGCATCGGAGCGCGTGTTTAGTGCGGCAGGAGGTATTGCAACTCCGCAGAGGACACGACTGTCCACCCAAAGTGTGGAGAGACTGACGTTTGTGAAAATGAATCAGGCGTGGATTAGTCTGGATTTCAAACCACCAGTTCCTGACACAACTGACTAAATCCGCCATGAATCATGCCCCAAACATGTGCCACTTTCAGGTCTCCTCACACTGCTGGTGTGTTCCATTTTTTGTCATAGGGTGCTGGCAGATTACGGGCCTCCCATAGCTGCTGCCAGGCCCCTAATCTGCCATGGGCCCCTATACCGCCTCCTCATGCTGCTGCCAAGTCCAGAGTCTCTCATGGGTCCCTGTACGGCCTCCCATTGCTGCTGTCTCCATCGCCACACTCTGCCATGTGCCACTTTCAGGTCTCCTCACACTGCTGGTGTATTCCATTTTTTGTCATAGGGTGCTGGCAGATTACGGGCCTCCCATAGCTGCTGCCAGGCCCCTAATCTGCCATGGGCCCCTATACCGCCTCCTCATGCTGCTGCCAGGTCCAGAGTGTGTCATGGGTCCCTGTACGGCCTCCCATTGCTGCTGTCTCCATCGCCACACTCTGCCATGTGCCACTTTCAGGTCTCCTCACACTGCTGGTGGGTTCCATTTTTTGTCATAGGGTGCTGGCAGATTACGGGCCTCCCATAGCTGCTGCCAGGCCCCTAATCTGCCATGGGCCCCCGTACCGACTCCTCATGCTGCTGCCAGGCCCGTAATCTGTCATGGGCCCCTGTTGTCGCTTGTTGGCATATTCCGCTCGTTCAGATGCTCCTTCTCCTGCTACTCCTCTTCACGGATTCCGTCAGCAGTCTTTCTTGGAATCCGTTTCCAAGAGACAACAGTTTGCGAGCACGCACCAGACGGTGCAGAAACTGAACGTCCTCCTGTCCAAGTTGCTGCTGCCAGGCTCGTAATCTGTCATGCGCCCCTGTACCGCCTCCTCATGCTGCTGCCAGGTCCAGAGTGTGTCATGGGCCCCCGTACCGACTCCAAATGCTGCTGCCAGGCCCGTAATCTGTCATGGGCCCCTGTACCGCCTCCCCATGCTGCTGCCAGGTCCAGATTGTGTCATGGGTCCCTGTACGGCCTCCCATTGCTGCTGCCAGGCCTGTAATCTGCCATGGGCCCCCCTACCGACTCCTCATGCTGCTGCCAGGCCCGTAATCTGCCATGGGCCCCTGTACCGCCTCCTCATGCTGCTGCCAGGTCCAGAGTGTGTCATGGGTCCCTGTACGGCCTCCCATTGCTGCTGTCTCTATCGCCACACTCTGCCATGTGCCACTTTCAGGTCTCCTCACACTGCTGGTGGTTTCCATTTTTGTCATAGGGTGCTGCATGGCCTCCCATTGCTGCTGCCTCCACCGCCACACTGTGGCTCCACACTCTGGTTTTGGCCCCGTGACTGGCCAAATGAGTGAAGTGTGCGGTGATTCTAAGATCGACGGCACTCATCTGCATGTCATACTGCCTGACAGTATTATTTCTCTTCCCCAGCAGACTCCAAGGGCATTTAAATTAAAGGTACAGTGTTCAGCACTAATATTAAGTCTCTCTGAAGCCTAGAAACACCCTTTTTTAAGTTAAATTCACAGCGAATATATTCGACTCGAATCGAAATTTTTCTACGAATTCGCCGAATCAGTCGAATCGAATTTTTGAATACTTCGCTCATCTCTAGTGGTGACCAGTGACTTCTAGCGGGACTGCGGCAAGCATTCTGACACTGGGGGGAACTGACTTTGTGTCATTGACATCCCCAGTGGCACCAATACAGTGATCAGTGCTAATAAAAAGCACTGACACTGTACTAATGGCACTGGGCAGGAAGGGGTTCACATGTAGGGTGATCAAAGGGTTAACTGTGTGTGTTTTAGTGTGGGACTGTGTGTTTGTGCTTCACTGTAAGCACATTGCTTTGCATGGCTGTGCATAGCACAGCCATGCAAAGAAGTGTGCAGGAGCTGACAGAGATGCTCGGTAATCACCGGGCGCCGGAGTGTAATCACCGGCCAGGACCCTGTAATAGACAGCTGTGGGCACGAATGGCAAAATCAAGTATATATACACGTGATTTTGTGCACCCGTGCTGCTCTGTAGCGGTACTTCTGCTATAGGGTGGATGGGAAGTGGTTAAAAGAGAAGTTTGGGATTTAAAAAAAACAAACACATACTTACCTTGAAGGGTGCAGCATTGGTCTGATGCTGGATCTATCCATAGCTGGCTCTAAGACCAAGAAACAAATGGTCAAAGACTGCTAATCTCCTGGTTCTTTGTCTACAGTGTGTAGTGACCTGGTGACTGTCAATGACCGACTCTCTGCTCTGCCCCTCTAGTGCTCACTGGAGTGCTGGGCTGTGGAGGAAGTGGGAGCAGCTGACTCAGGCTCTCAGCGGATCTCTCAGTCAGGATCTCTGTCAGGATCTCTGCTTTAGCAGAATGAAGTGCACTCCTGTGATCCCCAGGAGAAGTAGGGCCAAAAGAACTGTGGAGCTACTTCTCCTTTAAAGTGTTATTAAACCCCAGACCCTGCATTCATTATATCTGGTCTCTCACAGTACACAGAACATGGAAATGCAATTATTTCAGTAAGTATAAACTGCTAAATACCTTTTCTCATCACCAGTTAGAGCAGCCTTGTGACTTCTATCAGTGTTCAGCAGAGCACTAGTTAAAGCTTATAGGAGGAGCTTTCTTTAGGAGGATGTAGAGCCCCTGACATCTGTCTGGGAAGTGCTGATTGGCCCTGTGCTGATCACATGCACTCTCCGATGAAAAAAAAACTCTCTAGCAATATTATTATTATTACACAGGATATATATAGGCCAACAGTTTGCTCAACGCTTTACAATATAACGTGAGACAATACAGCAACAATACAGTTCAATACAAGAGGGTTAGGAGGAGGAGCTCCTTGGAGCTTACAATCTAAGAGTACACACCAAATTGAGCATGTGCAGTGCCTCCACAGATATGTCTTATCAGGAGGTAAGAGGAGAGCACTGGAAGAAGGAGAAGATCAGAGAAGTCAGGATCAAACAGCATTTTTACACAATGCAGAAGAGTAACCCCTCAGGTTTCACAGTCAGTATAACAAGCATGCTTTACTGTATATACAGACTGATTTTACTGTTGTGGGTTTAGTAACACTTTAATGTGTCACTGTCAGGAATGCACTCACCAATGGTGGTGGGACTCACCTGCCTTGTGGGCTGCAGTACCAGGGCTGGCCAGCGATTGCTCTCAGCAACCAGAAGCTCACTCCTGCAATCAGCCATCACCTGAGGCTGATTGCAGGAGGTGTATTTAAGGAACGGCCAGACCTGCAGTCAGTGCCTTGTTGTTTGTTTCCCATATGCCCTGTTTCCTGTATCCTGTCTCCTGCCTGCTCGACTCTCCTGCTTGACTCTGACAGAACTCCGCCTGCACTGACCCCGGCTATTCCTGACCATTCTTCTGCCTGCTTCCGTTGTACCTTTCTGCCTGATTGTTCCTGACCCGGCCTGCCTGACCACTCCACCTCTCCAGCCCTGACTGCACCTGTACCTATTAGTTTAAGGTTTGTTTTGTTTTGCACTGTGTTTGTTTATTTTGTGCAGCTCATAATAAATATTATTATTATTTAATCATTTCTGAAGCCTGCTGTTTCCCTGTGTCAGTCCACACATCTCTGGTCATACCTGGATCCCTGACAGTCACCTGCAAAGAAGACAAGGAATATGCACCTCCCCTGCTTCCCGTGCCACCACTCTCTGCAGTAGTGAAGAGAAACTACCAGCAGAAGATACTGCAGAATCCAACAATCCAGGTCCCGCATTGTGTGCTGTGGTTCCTTTTGCTTGCCCATCAGCCATAAGGTGCCACTGAGTGCAGTGAAGCACACAAAAAAACATTGACCCTCCAGGAAGTGTCAGTTTCTGCACAGACTTCAGCAGAGGGTTTCTCATCAATGATATGGTGTTCAGTGGCCCAGGCACTGGGAGAGGTAGGTATTTACAATCTTTCCAGGTACAGCTTTTTTTTCTCACTTTATTTAGATTGCTTTAAAAAAAAAAAACACTTGCTTTAAGTTTTTCATCACATCCATTTTTGCATCTTGGTACTGCAGATCTCAATGGGTGTTGGCAAGGCTGCTTGTAGTCTCTATCAGGAGAGAGTGTAGGATGACACAACTGGAAGATGGACAAAGGGTTTACGCATTATAACAGGCAGTACCTGAACAAGGACCTTCATGTCAGGATTACCAAGGGGCCAGAAACACGACACCCCCAGAGGTGTTGGAATCTGCAGGATTTTTAGCTTATGGTTTATTGCAGAGAGAAGCAACAGACAGTTACTTTAATCATCCAGTTACAAACTAAAGAAAATTCTAAAAGCATTCTTACATACAAATATCATAACTACCTGAATCTGTCCTGATATTCGCTTCCTGTGGTCCACTGCAGAGCAGAATTAAGAGTGGAATAAGGAGGGAAGCACTCTGACCCAATCATACTGTAGAACCCGTATAGTGTACAGTATGCAACTGGATACATTTAGTTCGGCTGCCCTGTAATCAGTTGAGCATGGATTGATTATCTATGGTTGCTCAGTGTTTCACAGGCTGCGGCTCTGTTGCTTTCCCCTGTCTTCTAGAGGATTCTAGAACCAAAATGGGAGAAAGAACAGGGCATGCAGCCTGAATATTTATGGCACTTCAGCCAATCTCTGAGAAGGTGTGCCCGATAGGGGGTGAGAGAAACTATAAAAAGTCACCGAGGTCCAAGCTAGGCTTAGTTGGGAGGCGTATTTGCAAAATCTAGTCCAGGGATCAAGTTGAGGGTCTGGAGAAAGTCACTGGAGAGAGCCAGTAGGAGGTTGGTGGGAAAGAGTCCAGCTCTGCTATGGTGGTATAAGTCTGCATCTCCCTCACTAGGAAGAGCCTGGTGGATATCGGCAGGAGGCAACCAATGATCCTTTGGATATGTGAGTAGATGACCCCAGTGCTGAAGAATAGTGCCTATGTGTAGCTTTTAACTTTGGAAGGAGTACAGGTCACCATCAGCAAATAGATCCTGTGGTACATTAATTTTTGTGCAGTGCAGCCAAAATGTAGGGAGTCCTCAAGCTGTACAGTTTTGCAGTTTCTTGGGGTATCTCATGCTCCCTATCCCTATCCAAGATCGTTGTTCCCAATAAAAAAACAAAAAGAAACCCCTAGACTGTTTTTTTGAGTAAATGGAAAAGTGCTGAAATTGCAAAGTGCCTGGTTATGTCTGCTCTAAGGTTAATATGGGACCAAATTCACCAGTGGCTTCTTGGGGAATGCGCTACAATAATCAATTGCATTGCACAGTTCTGTAGGGACAGTTTGTTATTGCTTTTCCCAACACGTGGAAAGTCTTTATATTTCATGAACAACTCTTCCCTTTCTCTATAGAAAAGCAAATAACTTAGTGTGTGGGCTCCTGTAATCAGTATCCCTTGAGCCGGGCAGAAAAGTCTCAGCGGATCTGGTAGTTTTGGCATTGTTTGGCAGATTTCTCACTGCCTGCTCTTGGCCAGCAATCTGCCCATCTATAGGCAGCCCCTCTTTTATTGTTTTACTAGGTCATAGTTCACCACCGTAATGACAGTAAAACTACATAATACAGAATTTCTGAGCTTGGAATGTGGCACGATTATTCTTACTGCAGTTATCAGTATTCTTGCCAAGAATATTAGGTTGCTTGCCAAAGGGGTCTCTGCAGTACGCTACAGACCCTAAGAAGAGTCAAATCCCACACAAACTAATGAATTCAATTTCCAATCTGGAGAAACTAGAGCCAACATGTTAGAAGCTGTGCCATTTCCATCATCTGGCAAGTCATCTGCAACCCAGAAACAGTGTAAACTATAACTACTCAATGTTCAGGGAGATCATTCTGCTGCTGAGATCCCAGTGCCTGCCTGCCAGGGACACTAGTAGTACGATCGTCTCATTTCCGACAGTAGGGCAGCTGTAGTCTAGAGGAACTTCTAGTGCCGTGCAATATAAATCATTCAACTGAAATGTTATAAAAAAAAAAACAGTGACTAAACAGACTAGGTGGAGAGATTTACAAATGTCACTCATATTTTTGCTAAAAGGAAGTGCATAGTGAAGAAGTATGGAGGTTTGCTTTCCTTCACCTCTCCTTGTGATAATACTAGACCCAGGGATGGACTGACCATTTGGAAACTCGGGCACTGCCCGAGGGCCCAGGGTCAGTAGGGGGCCCCGTGAGATGCCCCATGTACCTTTTTCATAGGCTTTTTTGAGTTTGGGCAAGGACACAGGGGCCCCATGATCCCCTATTGCCCGGGGGCCCCATGAGTTGTGTGGGGTAAATGACATTGTGAAGCTCATCATCCAGCGCAGGAGTTTCAGCATTCATTTGCTCATGGTCGGAGGCTCTATTTGCATGTAGTTGCTCAGATGAGTGGTTAAATGTGAACAACAGCCATAGCTTTGTACAGAGTACAAACAGTGGGGTTTATTTACTAAAACTGCATGGTGCAAAATATGGCGCAGCTCTGCACAGAAAACAATTAGCTTCCAGGTTTAATTGAACAAACTGAAATTAGAAGCTGATTGGCTGCCATGCACAGCTGCACCAGATTCTGAGCGCACTAATTTTAGTAAATCAACCCCTGTGTGTGCAGGCAACATTTACAACCACCGGCAAGGATCGACTGCCAGTGGTTGCCACCTCATCCCTTTGAAACCAAACACATTATTTACACAGCTTCTGATGCTATTTTAATGCAGATAACGCACTAAGTGAGTTTCATTACCAACGCAATCAGCTACAGAACCTGTGTAATTAATGTATCCGGTTTTAAAGGGATGATGTGGCAACCCTAGGTCGCCCCTGGCCACTACTATTCGGCCATATGAATACAACGCTAGATATCCAATGGCCGTTGGATGTGCATGCATGTTCAGATTGTCAAAATATATAAAAGTATATTCAGAAACGTGCATGCTTGGATTAGCCAAATGCATATATTTATGCTTATAAAGAAAGTAAGATGGGGTGGGGGGTTAAAAAATTGATCCCCAGCTTATCTACCAGAAAGGAAAGGACAATGCATGGGGAGATATCTGTCCATCCTTGAAACCAGAAATCCAGCGCCAATCAATTATTCTGGGGAGGTTGGTGAGCTGGTCCTGGAATAGTCCCAGGGTGGCCATGGACATCCAGCTATTTCCTTTTCTGACCTTAGATCATGTGACACTCATCTCATGACCATTTTGTTCTTTTTTTTTACAGAGGAAATGGGTCACAGTGGAAATGTGAATTCTCCCCTGAACAAAGTAACTGAACACAAGCCTTTAACACCCTGGAGCTAGTTCCATTTACAATTCTTCCAGTCAGTCTGTCTGACCCGTGCAGGAGTAAAAGAAAAAAATATATCTATGTAAACCCTTGAGGGCAGACAGTTTAGTAAAGAAGAAATCCTGTCAGTTAACAAGCCAATTCTTTCTCTTAACTCTTTCCGACTAGATGGTCCTGTTTCACTGCGCACAACTGGTCTTTCTTGAATGGCAGGGGTTAATTCGCTTACTTTTGACATCGGGCCAAGCCCCAGGTTAAAGATAATGTGGAGCAGCAGCAATTCGAGTGGGTGGAGAGTTCCCACAGTGTTTGCTTGCTTTTCTCACAGGTGGGGACGGGCAAATCCAGTGACAAAGCAAGGCTGACATTCCAGCACACAGCACAACAGGTGCCCAGAAGCATTGGGTTAAGCACACAGGTGCAGCACTTTTAAAGAGCAGGTTATGTTCTCACATTTATAACCGTACTGTTCTCCCCAGTATCACTAGGCGGAGAGCTACTTAATGTTCCTGGCAAGCCTACCATTCATGACTCAATAAAAGTCCCATTGTTCTACTGTGCAGGAGTTGCTGGTGTTACTGTTCTTTATAACACACTGGAGCTTACCTCCCACTGAGGACACAGCTTGGCAAGCTGAACAGTTATTTCCTGGGGCTTTCCAGCTAGTACCAATAGAAAGGAAACCCTTTATCTTTGTACAGGGTTAAACAAAGTTCCTAAGTTAAAACTGGGACAAATAGGCCAGTAATATCTGACCCCCAACATGAGCACTCAAAATGGGGCTCAAGGACTTAAGGTGAACCTGAGCTGTGCCCATGCATGGCAAAGAAACTGGTTCACTTTAATGGTCCCACCACCACCACCACCACCATGTACTGATCTTCCTTGGAGCTTACAAAACTGAGGGACTTCTCCATCCCAGGTGATAGTGGTGTTGGGTGCCTGAGTGGGCCATTTGTCAAGCACCAGAACTGTCAGATGAAACGAAGAGGAGTGAGTCACATGGTTCCCATATCTGGAAGTACCTGGTATTCTCTTCAAGGATGGTGGCCAAACAGTACAGCAGGGGCCGGAATATGTGGTTCTTAAGGTTCAGTTCACACTAGTGCAGGTGGTAGCCACTGCAGGATCCGCGCTTTGTCCCGCAGTTGCAACCACCCGCACACAAAATGTGGAACCCATTACTCTTAAAGGCACATGCCCGTACTGGAAATCGCACCCGCACTGGAAACCACATTGTAGTGCGGTTTCCATTACAGGCTGCGAATTCTGGAAAGGTGCTGGGACCTTTTCCCTGCATTGTGCAAGGCATGGCAACCCATTCAAATGAATGGGATGCTGTACCATGTCCCGCAAAATGGCACTAGTGTGAATTGAGCCTTACAGAGTACATTGAACCATTCACATAAGTCCCTTTTTTTTAAAGGGACAATTTTGATGACAGGCTATTAAGCCTACCAGTATTTTTTTCAACTGTATGAGAAAACCAAAGCACTTGGAGGAACCCATGAAAATATGGGAAAAACAGACAAACTCAGTGCTCCAGGTGGAATTCAAACCTAGGGCCAGATCTGCAAGGCAAAAGTGACTACAAGTGGTATGGAGCTTAAATCCTTAAGTCCTTAAATGTGGTGGTGGGATTAGTGTTCTTTTTCTCAGCTTTTCTCCTTTATATTTACCTGGCAGTCTAGCCAGTTAGGGCTCTTTCACACGAACATTCTGAACATGACCGTTTTTCAGGTGGACCCGATCGGAACCTCCATTCTCCTCTATGGAGCGGCGGGTGTAAACGGACATATGTCCATTTACACCTGCTTTCATCTGATCTGTCTAAAAGGGACGGATGGGGATCCAATTCCCCTTCAGTCCATTGGATCGGATGAAAACGGACATGTGGTCCATTTTCATCCGAATGACCATTGAGGAGAGTGACCAGCTCTGTGTCTGCTCTGCAGCAGCAGAGGGGACACAGAGCTGTCATCCGCTTGCTCAGTGGGGGTCAGCAGAGAGATCCCCTGCTCAGCAAGCAGATCTACTAAAATGGGTCCGTCCCGTGTGAAAAAGCCCTAACACACTTTTGGCCTTAAGATGTCTCCACCCTATGCAGGAGCAACAGAGAACACCCATGGACAGCACCTTTGCCAATGTGGGGAGAGGGTACATTAGCATATTTGAATAGACTTGCCTAACAAATTAAAGCTGGATTCCAGGTAGCACTTTATAAACAGTACATGTATCCATAGGGTGGTACTTTTGATGAACTATTCATAACCTGTGCCAAGTCCTAATATTATTCCATTGGGGTGGCGTTCCTCTTGGAGGCAGTGGCAGACAGCTGGGTCCCAGGTGACAGTATTGGCCTTATACCGGGAACTAAATATTCTACAGGCTCAATTCAGTCCAATTATACTGTGCTTTGAGCAGGGTTTGGGCCAGCCCTGACATCCATTACATCCAGGCCCTTATACCAATACCTGTGGCAATTAATTTATACGTATCAAGCTTTAGATACACCACTCTTTTTTGCCGATGACTATTCACTATTGACCCAACTGACCCAGTCTTTTCTATCCAAGTATTTATAATTGTAACTGTGCTATATGGTGCTGTCTCTGGTTCCCTAATGTGCCTCCATGTTTGGACATCAGCTCCAGCGCATCTTTTCCTCCTTCGATGGTTAACTACTAACAATAATTTCATTATGCACCCTTTTAGCTCCTGAAGAAGTGACATGTAGTCACGAAACATGAAGAGCCAGACCCATTTGAAATTGCAATATCTCCCACTTGGAATATACATACATTCGTATAGCTGTTTAAGGTCATCCTAGCCATCGGTGATCATTTTGGTACCTAATATTTTATACAGCTGCCAGGGAGCTTGATGATTTCAATTTGTCTATGTATTGAGTGCGATACCACTTTTCAGTTTGTGATATATATGTAGTATCACTTTTATGCAATATTGTTTCATCTTCTCCTATATATTATTATGTTATTGTTGGAATTAAAGACAACCAAGGTTTTATAAAACAAACATTGTTTGATGTGTATGTGCCTACAAAGTCCATTCAGTTTTAGTCTCCTTTTCTGCACTTTATAAACAGTTACAATAACATTTTTTTTTTCCTTTTTTTGGCAAAGGTTTTACATAAATGAATACAAGTTGACCATTGTAAGCACCCCTGCCAGTGGCCAATGGTTTGGCTTCATCCTCGCACTGCTAATTTTCCTGGATAGCTTGGTCTGTTAAAGAAAACTGAAAAATACCAGCCACCACATCTCAGAATCGGTAAACTGCAATATATTATGTTTTTGGGGTAATAGCACTTTAATACGACAGAACAAAGGTGGTGACTGTATTTATTTATTACAGATACTTATATAGCACCATCAATTTACAATGAACAATGAATACAATTTTATTATAAATTTAAATCAGTCTCTGCCCTCAAGGAGCTTATAGCCAAAGATCCCTAACTCACATTCATACATACACATACTAGGGACAATTTTGACAGGTAGTGCTATAATTGGGATTCAAACGGACGATCCTGGTGCTCCTAGGCAGACATGCTAACCACTTACCCACTGTGCTACCCATGCAAAATGTAGTCAAATATATAGCTGTCAATAAGCATTTATCAAAGACCTGACTAGGGTAAACTAACATCCGACTGCACTAGCTTGTTTAAAGGGCATCTGTAGGTGTCCATGAAAATGTGGCAAAGTCCCACTTGCCAACATTTGAAAAAAGTTTTTCAAACTTTTTCTGTGTGGCGAGAAAGCCTCTATAGGCAGGGCATTATATTAATTAGGGTCGGGGCATTCATATATTATGGGCATGGTTGGACAAGAAGCAAGATAATAATGCAGTGCGCAATGGCGAAAAGTGGGTGTGGTTAGAGTCTGAGATTACTTGAATAGTGCAGAATGTGGTAATGTAAATATGGAACGTACAGTGCAGGCCAGGCTGTGCCATATTTATGGGCTGATCCCCACACTGCCAGGCCTCCTGTCTGGGATTGGCCAGACTCTCATAAATATGCAGATCAGCCCCTCCTCATCCCCGCCTACTGGCTTCTAAAAACTTCTCCAAGTCTCTAGAGCAGGGGGAGGTACCAAAATCTGACCTGTAGAGCCCTCCAGCCCTAACCTGAAGTAATCTTGCTGACTCACACCCAGGATTCTAGCAGGACTCTAACTATACACAAAAAACTATCTACACCAGAGGGGGCATTAAACTATATGAATACTTTTGAAACATTTTGGACAAGTACTAGCACCGCAACTCACAATTTTTATTTACAATTTTGCTACCATTGCTGATCTCTTCCGAGGATGTGTATTCACTCGTAACCCTGTTAGGATGTGTTATTTGCTTTATGGCTCTTTTCATGGAAGAAATAAAGGATTCAGTTTGAAAATGGTTGTTCCTTGGAGCAACACTTTATACATCTTAATGATGGTTAATTTTGACAAGCAGGGTATTGAACCAGGCATGTATATTGTGAGTTGCTGGTTGGATTATTTAGGGTGTAGGAGATTTCATTCTCCTATCCTGGCGCTATCAGGATTGCAGGTAAAAAAAAAGCTGCTATGTTCTGCTAGATTCTGGCATGCTTGTCTTCCTTGCACAGGAGAACCAACATATATAATTTATTATGCATTTTTCTTCACAGTGGTAACAGAAGAACTGTTGGAAGCTGTCATGTAGAAAATTCCAGATTTCACTTATTTTTCATATCTATCTATCTATCTATCTATCTATCTATCTATCTATCTATCTATCTATCTATCTATCTATCGTATATTTCTGTCTACATGTTAAAACCAAGAGGGATAGATAATCTGCTCAATTAGCCCTGGTTATTTAAGGTCGCCAGTACATTGATTTTTTTTTTTTACTTTCATCAGGAAATTGGTCAGGAATACATAATGGATGACATCACTGCTTCTCACAGGTCTTAGGGCAATGTGTCAAGCGGCCCCAAGTGTCCATGCTGGGGGTGAGACATCCTTTTGTGTGGGGCTTGCTCCTGGATAGTGAAGAACAGTCTAAGCACATTATTAATGAGACAAGAATCCTGTCTCCTACGTGAGCTTTCAGTACACATTACTGCTGCTAGGTAGACATGCCATTCTCTGGATATGTAATATTTATCAGGGGACATAGCACAGACTAGCAAGTGCACGCATGAGAAGCAGACAGAACAAGAGCCGTGTATGATCATATTTAGCCTGACTTCTGAAGATCACAGAAAATAAAAATCTCTTCCATCTTCCTTTACGGAAATCTGTGCTGAAATGCAAAGGTGCCATTGCTGGCCTTCTTCTAAAAATGTGAATTGTCTGGCTGCTTTTGGTTTCTCAACTTTTTGAGTCACTGACCTCAGGAAGCAGCTCTGTAGATTTTGCTTTTGCTCACTGCATGCCTATTCTTTAGTGACTCTGAAAGGATTGAAGCTAAAGAATTAGAAAGACAGCCAGGCAACTAACATTTTCCAAAGATGAAAAGATCAGTGATAGCAGGAGCCTTATTTCTTTCAGTATAGGCTTCTTTAAAGAGAACTTTGGAAGGTGTCACAGTAGACTTGTGTTTAAGGTCCAGGTTACAGGGTTTCTATCCTGATCCTACCTCCACTGCCTAGTAAATTGCTGACCTGGAACAAGCTATAATCATAATGTGGTTATAACATGCACAAGTATGCATATGTGCATATCTGTATGTGGCAAATGTAATCTGGACAATAGCTGATAACTGCTGTGAATCTTCTTTTATTGCTTCTGTATTATCCTTCTGCAATGTGGACAGGAATAAAATGAATACTCATTAATGCAGAAATGCAGCAGTCATCTTTAAGAAGGCCACTTTGCAATGCTTGTCTATGCAGTGGCTCCAGTGCAGGGACCAGCCATCTTGCCTGGGTTGGATTGATCCAGGAGGACAATGATTGGCTGATGCAACAAAGCAAGGGGAGGTGGGTGTCTGTAGGCTGCTGAGAGGAAAAGATGGAACAGTCATAAAGTGATGAGAGATGAAAATAAAGAGACTGGGCTGCTGGCTGAATGGAACCCTGCAAAAGCTGACCACTAGAGATTTGTTGCACAGGACCCTGCCTCAGAGACTGAGACCTTTCTCTATGGAGGGGGGGGGGGAGGAGTGAGATGTGATTTGGAAGCCTGGTGTGATCCAGAGAACACCCCCACTGCTTGTAAGGAAGGACAAGAGGATCTCTCTCAGCAGGATTGAAAGAGAGCAATCACAGCATCCTCTATCCTTGACTGATTTGAACTTCACTTTTACCAAATCAGAGCAAGTGTCTGGAGCCCCAGAAGAGGGCGCCCTGGGTCTGGTAAGAGACTAACATTGTATAAATGAATCTGTTGTCTGTTGGGAACTGTTGTACTTTCTTCAAAGCTCCAACTTTGCAGGCCAACTTTTTTTTTCCATCATCCACTAGCCAGTGTGACAAAATGGGGACTATTATAGCAAGTTAGGATTGTCTTTATAAAGTGGTAATACTTATGCAGTTCAGTTCTGTTAATTACCATTAGTCAAAATCCTGGAGGTGTTTAAACATATTTCTCAGAGTAACGTTATTGTCTTATTTATTGTTTGTATACTGTAAGTACACTTGCCAATCCTCTCTTCTTTAGGCTATGCTTAGCATTATACATTCAAAATACCTCAAGGTGTGTCGGTAAGTGCTGGGTAAGCATGTGTCATCTTTAGGTGTGCAGAGAAATCACAAAACAATTCAGGGGTAGCGCTACACGATTTTCAGTCAAATTCAACCACTTTCCATCCACCTGGAATGTCACATACAATCCAAAGCAATTGACAGAAGCGAACATTTTGCCATCCTTGAGTTCGATTGACCACCAGAGTTCAGTTGATTGTAAAGTTGACACAAACATCATGATTCCTTCTAACTTAATAGTATTATTCTGCTAGATTTGGGCAATTTCCATTTCATCTCCCTATGGTCAATCAAAACTGCCATTTTATTACTTTGATTGCTTTACCAATTTTATTTTTTAAAAAACAAAAAAAGTTGAAAACTTTAATAAGCATTGAAAGTGTTTTTTTTCCCTTGGAAGTAATTTTACATTTTGTTGGAAAATCTTTGTATTTGATGAATGATTGCCTCCCTTTTTTCAACAGAACAGGGAACAATCCTTTCACTGTGCATGTGCCAGAGGTAAACACTGACTGATTTGTGTTAAAGCGGACCCAAAGTCTAAAAGCAAACTTTCATATTCTCATGAGTGACCCTACAATAAAAGTTTGACACACTGTACAAAAAAATTTTATATAATGAAGATAGACATAAAGTAATTGGTTCTCTGGCATTTCTGGAGCAGACATTTACGAAGACCCTCCACATATATCTAGGGAGCTTGGTGTCAGAGGCGGCTGTCTAATTAGGCAAAGTAGGCAGTCGCCTAAGGCCTCCTGCTCACAGGGGCCTTGTGGCCACCTAATCTGCATGACGCAACTGGCTTGAAAGTGAAAGTGATGCAGCAGCTCTATAGCTGCCGATCACTTTCACAGAGTCGGCAGCACATCGCCCCCCCCCCCGTAGTTCCCGTGATCTCCCGCTCCCACCGGAGCCCGGGAACACTACCGCTGGCTAGGGGAGGGAGAGCGCTGTGAGACCAAGGCAAATCCATGCCTCGATCTCACATGCAAACAGTAAAACCAAAAGTGCTGTCACTTCCAGTTTCAGATGCACCCCTTCCTGGCCAGTACAGCTAGGGAACACATCTAACCAAGCCAATCTGTGCTTGGCTAGATGGTGTGAAGGGCAGGGGAGACATTGAGGTCTATTAGACTCCTAATTTCTCCAGAAAGAGTACATGTCACCTGCCCATGTGATAGCAATCAAGTAAAAATAAATTTAAAAAGAACAAAAAAGTTTTCAAAATTTTAACAAAATATATTAAAAATGTTTAAAAAATGTTGTAACCCCAATTGCTCCACATGCTGTACCTGTGCAAACACAAGCCCAAGGTGTGCAAGCATTTGTAAACCATGGTCACACCACACGTGTGATATATGGCCGTAAACGTCAGAGGGAGAACAATAATTCTAGCAGAAGAGCACCTAGTTAACTATAAACTGATGAGCTATAAAGTCTTTTAAAGTGTCACCTATGGTGATTTTGGGCACCGTAGTTTTTGGTGATATCGTGGGTGCATGCAATTTCAAGGCCTCATGCACACTGGATGTTATAAAAATGCCAGTAGCGTTGGCTGTAGAATGCTGCAATAAAAACGTGAGTTTTTTTTGCGGTTTTTAGCGTTTCTGCATTAGCTTTTTTTCACCGTTTTTTAGTGTTTTTCATCGTTTGCGGTTTTTAGCAAGGTTATACTCCCACAAAATTTTCAGGCTCGAAAATGCTCATAAATTCCGGATAGCCGCGGTTTTCAGCTTTTATTAGCATTAGAGCATTTTTGCAGCTAAAAAACTCCTCTTGAAACCCACCGGTTCTGGGGGTTTTTTTTCCAGCCAGAAAACGCTCCTGCCAAAAAATGCTGTTTTTTTTTTCCAGCCAGAAAACACTCCTGCCAAACAATGCTGATTAAAGCCTATGTGTGCATGAACCTGTGGGTGGGGCGAAACGCGTTGACGCACTTCCGGTCTGCCGTCATCTTGGCCTACGTCACTTCCGGTATTTGGAACACACTTTTGCGGTTCAAGCGGTCATTTTAGAGGTGGAAAGCTGGTCATCTTCTACAGTGATTCTTAAAGCGTGAGATCCCTATATTTACAATTTGGAAACTTGTTCCTTTGAAGCCTTTGAGGCTATTAAACATTTTATTGAAACATGTGAGTGTCCTTATTCTATTGATTTATATGGTATTGAGTGGCAGTATTACACTATGTAGCCTTTCTTTCCTTGCACATTATTGAGGATTCCATGGAGAAGTAGAGTGGAGTCGATTGCTGTATCTAAGCAGGGTGAAGAAGGCGATTTGAGTTCCTCCTGAGGGGCTATAGGATCCCTTATATCCTATGAGGCTTATTACTCACCTCCATCTGGTGAGTGTGGTCAATATTATTTTTCACGTGGTGATTAGGTGGAAGCACATTTTGGAACATTGTCTTGAAAATCCTTTTGGGAAAATAAGGACTTATGTTTGAAATATTATATCATATATATATATATTTTTGCACGGACATTTATTTATTTGTGATTATTTTTATTTATTTAATTTTTGCGCTGTTTTTTGTGTTATTCATTATTGGTGGTATTCACTGGTGCATAGCTGCATAATTGTATACTTTCTTTGATTGGCGCTGGGATTTTTTAGTTTGTTTTACATAGGATAACATGCTGGGGAGTTTACTGGCTGTAGAAAAAAATGCCAGAAGCCAAAAACAGCAGTTGTAAAAACGTCCAGTGTGCATGCGGACTGAGACATGGAATGTTTGGTATCTATTTACTCGATGTAACCTCATCTTTTAGATTTTAACCAAAAATAGGTATTCTATTGTGTGCTTTTGCACTAAAATTAATTTTCCTATATTTTTTTTTACCTTATTGTTCTACAGGGCCTCATCTTTCAGAAAATATATAATATTCTGGGGGTTTAAGTAATTTTATTGCCAAAAATTTTGATTTTTACATGTATGTGAAAAATAAAAAGAATTGCTCTGGAGCCAAACTGGTTAACGCTGCTGCGCCCAGGCAGTATTAGGGGCCCTGTCTCGCTTAAGTGGGCCTCATGGCGGCCGAACAGCTCATTTGCAGCCTGACTTTATTTTTGAGGTGACAGGACACCTTAACTT
Organism: Staurois parvus; assembly: GCF_062004578.1. Lineage (NCBI taxonomy): Eukaryota > Metazoa > Chordata > Amphibia > Anura > Ranidae > Staurois > Staurois parvus. The sequence continues at coordinate 2,890,915 of NW_028317853.1, read as the reverse complement.
TGCTGTGCGCACGCAGTATTAAGAGCCCTGTCACACTCCCCGCCCACGTAACCTAAGACTTCTAGAGCTCTGCCCACCAGCCAATGAGGAGTGACCTTGTGTCTGTGCATGCCACCCATCCACCACACTTGGATCTCAATCTGGGAAGGCCTGCTGTGTAGCTGAAGGATGGACAGACACATGGGCGTGAGTGGGGCCTCATGTCTAAGTTTTTCCTAAGGCCTCACAAAGCCTAAAGCCACCTCTGCTTGGTGTCATCAGGTCTCTTTCCCCCTAATCTTATAGACCTCTAGATTGGATGGTAAAATAAGGGGGGAAAAGCTGGAAAACAATCTCCCAAGATGCATCTGAAGTGCATATTCAAATTTGATATTTTTAGGGCCCTTCGTGAGGTTGTTCATGTATACTTTCAGACTTTAGGTTAATAACGAGAGATTTATCAAGGTATCCATCCAAGGTATTCATCCAAGGTATCCACAGACACACAGTTATAATTATAGTCTGTCATGTCACAATCTTTAGGCCTCATGCACACTGGACGTTTTAAAAACACTCCTCCTCTTGAAGTAGCATTTTGGCAAAAAAAATGCCTGACACTTGTAAAAGTGTCTAATTATTATTATTATACAGTATTTATAAAGCGTCAATGGTTCGCTCAGTGCTGTACATACAATGGGGGACAGTACATGCGACAGTACAATAACAATACAATGTGATACACGAGGGGATCGAGGGCCCTGCTCCTTCGAGCTTACAATCTAGGAGGGATGGGATAGTGGTACAGGAGGAGATAGCTGTGGGGGATGGAGTGGTAGGAAGAGTGGAGGAGGTCAGCAATTAGCAGGGGGTGGGGTAGGATTCCCTGAAGAGGTGGGTTTTCTGGGAGCGCCTAAATGAGAGGAGAGTAGGTGATAGTCTGATGGATTGGGGTAGGGAGTTCCAGAGGATGGGTGACACCCTGGAGAAATCCTGGAGGCGGGCATGGGAGGAGGAGACCAGGGAACTAGAGAGAAGGAGGTCTTGAGAGGAGCGGAGAGTGCGTGCTGGGTGGTACTTGGATATTAGCTCGGTGATGTAATTTGGGGCAGTAGGAGGGACAGCTTTGTACGTCAGTGATAGGATTTTGAATTTGATCCGTTGTGCAATCGGAAGCCAGTGGAGGGATTGGCAGAGGGGGGTGGCCGAAACGGAGAGGTTGGTAAGGTGAATGAGTCTGGCTGCCGTATTCAGGATCGACTGAAGCGGGGATAGCCTGTGGTGAGGCAGGCCAGTGAGGAGGAAGTTGTTGAGGTGAGAGCTTAGGCGCTTGTAGACTAAGCGCTCGAGGAGTTTGGATTTGAATGGGAGCAGGGAGATGGGTCTGAGGTTGTTCGGGTCATTGGGGTCCAGGGAGGGCTTTTTAAGTATGGGGGTGATGTGCGCGTGCTTCAGAGGGGAGGGGAAAGCGCCGGAAGAGAGGGAGAGATTAAAAATGTGGGTGAGGGAGCATAGGTTGGAGGGGGAGGGAGGTTGTAGGAGTTGTGAGGGGATAGGGTCGAGGGGGCAGGTGGTGAGGCAGGCATCATAGAAGACCTTGGTGACCTCCTCAATGGTAGTAAGGTTGAAGGAGAGGGGTGATGAGGGGGTAGCTGTGTGAGAGGGGATGGGTTTGGAGGGAGTTTGAGCAGTGGCAATGTCTTTGCGAATTGTGTCAATCTTGTTTTTAAAGTGATTGGCAATCTCAAGGGCGGTGAGTGAGGTGCTGGGTGGGGGCAGAGAGAGTAGAGAGTTGAAGGTGGAGAAGAGCCAGCGAGGATTGGAGGAGAGGGTCTTGATGAGGGTCAGGAAGTAGGCTTGTTTGGCAGCATGGAGGTGTAGGTGTGGAAGGCAGATTTATAGCGGGTGAAGGCTAGTTGGGATCTGGTTTTGCGTCATAGTCGCTCCAGGGCACGACTGTGTCATTTGAGAGTTCTAATGCTTTTACAAGCATTTAGGCGCACTTACAAGCACTTGGGCGTTCATTAATTTCATTGGCCAGAATAATAATTTATTCTGGTCACTGAAATTAATTCAATCTCCAGCGCTAAACATGCCTAGCATTAACATGTGTTTAGACTCGTTTACAGGCATCAAGCGTTTTTTTTTGGTCCAAAACGCTGCTGCTCCTGGGCACACTGGCAGTTGGGGTTTTTTTTACAGCTCCTAAAAGCCCCTGCCACTAAAAGCTTCTAAACGTCTATGTGTGCATGGACAAATAGGATAATATGGAGAGGCATTTGGAAGCTGTAAAAAAAAAAACACGACGCCCTTAATAGTGGCTGCAAAAACACCCTGTGTGCAGGAGGCCTAATGTTAGCATATCAATAAAGCACACCTGTATGCAATGTTAAGTCAATGCCCTGAGCCAATATCCCAAACATCATCTCTATTTGGAGCGAACCTAGTGAGTGATCCACTGAGAATCAATTCCTTGAGACTCAGTGGGTGAGGATGATTGCTGCAGTATAAAGGTACACTAGGATCTAAGATTCCCAGTAATGGGAGCAGGCTCTGCCCTATCAACTGGAGTCAGATGGGGGGCATTAAGGCTGATCTTGCGTTAAATCTAAACTGGGTTAGGTCCTTAAGCTAGAGCTTTTATTGCTGGTCCAATGATCTGCGGCCAAGGAATTCCCTGCCCCACAGATGCACATAGACAAACAACCAGGGATACTTGGGACATCATTGACCTAATATGGCCATATGATCCTGTTAGGGTTGCCACCTCATCCCTTTAAAACCGAAGACATATTAATTATACAGGTTCTGGGGCCGATTAAGGTGGTAAATAAACTCACTTGGTGCCTTAGGCTGGCCATACACTATACAATTTTCTGCTCAATTTCCTTTAGATTTATCTTAAACTATGAAGTGCAAGAGCCTGCCTAATTGGATACAATTAAAAGTGTTGTTTAGGTTTGACCTCATATATGGTTTTTGGTAAATCTAAAGCAATTTTTTAAAGAAAATTCTATAATGTATGGCCAGCCTTATCTGCATTAAAGTATCCTCAGAACCTGTGTCATTAATATGTGTTTGGATTTAAAGGGATGAGGTGTCAACTCTATGTTAGGGTCAGTGATGTCATGAGTATTCCCGCCAATATGTGTACATCAGCTTCTTGGCGGTGAATCTCCTGCCCACAGTTCATTGGCTCAGCAATGACAGCTAGCTTCCGGGCTTGGACAAACTTTGATTTTTGATTGAACCCAAAATCAAACTCATCACTAGTTAGCATTTACTATACTTACAAACAGATTGTTAGGATGGGTCCAGATAATGTGTAATTTTGAAGGTTCAACATATGATATCTCATGTGTTAAGCAACACAAACTCACATATTGCTCTGAGCCATCTCAACTTTTCTATGTGGACTGAAGTGCTTATATGCTGAAGTTATCATTCTGTTTTCATCTTTTTAAAATTGTGACAGCAGGTGTGGAGAGAAAATCCCAGGCCTTCTGTCACATCAGGGACTTAGGGGGGTGCAGGGGAACATAATATCTGAATGCGGGTGTAACCTGTTATAAGGCAAGGTTCACACTTGCGAGCTGGTTGCGGGTTTGGGAATCGCACCTGTTCCTGTACCCGCAACTACCGGCAGCTGAATAGCACTGCTCTTGCAAGACACGCGTGGTTGCCATTCATTATGAATGGCACCCTCACACATCTCAACCTGCAGGGCATTTGCGGGTGCAGGAACACGATATGGTCAAAAAGACCATACAGTTTCCCTGCGGCTGCATTTTTAAAAATGTACATGCGCCTTTTTCCTACGGGAAACTCGTCACAGCATCCCATTCAAATGAGTGGGCTGCAGTACTTGAGCAAAAGCGAGCCACATGGCCTGCAATAGTGTGCGCCAAGCCTAAAAGGGAACTTATCCTTTAACAAAGGTCACCAGGACAAATAGAGAGGGGAAATCTCCCCAATGGGGACTGCATGGAAAAGCCATCGGGGTTTTAACACTTCCACACTTTATCCAAAATTAAATGGAAATGTTTTGGCTTTGGATACACTTTTTAACCGGCATGTTTGAGCCAGCTTTGCTGAAATTGGCTGCATTTTGTGCAGACGTTGCTCCATGTACAGTTGGCCATGGCAATCTGATTATTTGATGATAAACAATTATTGTCTATGGGTGCAGAATTGTACGCAGCCTGGTTGCTACAAATTCTTGTTATAGTTCTTGTGTCCAGCTTGTCATTGAATTGCTTACATCGGCCTTCCCCCTATGCCCCATGGGTAAATAAAAACAGCAGGCACATTTGTGGTTATTTGATCTGTGTGTTTATGAATAAGAAGGATACAGTATACCTCATTTGTGAGCTCCTTCAGACGCTGACTGTGCCTATGGGCTATTGAACACACTTAATATACACAAGGTTTGTTTTTACTCTACAATGGAAAGCCTACTTCTTACTAACTGTAATAATAGGAGTCATGGTTTATTACTTCGCACTGGGGATGGCGCCAAAGATTTATACGATATCATAAACAAGGCCAAAACTGAGTGATGACTTGCTGCCAGGCTGACTGGAAGGAGCTAATGTGTTTGTCACCTAAGCATGAAAAAAGACACTCTCCCTTTTCAACGCTTTCTGACAAATGTATTTATTTATTTATTTTAGGCGGATAATGATTATTTTGCAAAATGGACTGGGTAGATGTGTGTAAAAACATGACACCTATATAAAGGGGCCAATAAACCAAAACCACAAGTTGGTTTATATAAAAGTTATTATTAATTAAAAGGCTCAGATGTAAAACTTCATAACGTTCCTCATACAAGAGGTCAAGTAAGAAAAGATATGTTGAGTCGAAAAAACACCATATAGGCTATGTGTCAGAGAAGCATCAGTTTGGGTATGAGCTGCCTTCAAACAAAACAGACTTCAATTTATTTTCACAAAATAATTAATTTAAATTTTTTTTGTGTCTTTTACATGAACCCCAAGAAGCCCTTCCATATGGAAATATGTCTGGTGATAGGCTGAAGCTGGGGGATTCTCTGGAGGACCTGGAGGCAGTTTTGTATGTGGAATTAAAGTTTTAGGCCTCATGCACACTGCAGCTCAGAAAATCTGCGTCTACAGCAGTGTTTCTCAACTCCAGTCCTCATGGACCCCCAACAGGTCATGTTTTCAGGATTTCCCTCAGATGAAACAGCTGTGGTAATTACTAAGGCAGTGAAACTGATCAAATCACCTGTGCAAAATAATGGAAATCCTGAAAACATGACCTGTTGGGGGACCATGAGGACTGGAGTTGAGAAACACTGGTCTACAGGCATTTGAGCTTTTTTTTTCTTTGCCTGCAAACTCCCCTCCATGCCAACCTATGGGGGTGATTTACTAAAGTGCAAAATCTGGTGCAGCTCTGCATAGAAACCAATCAGCTTCCAGGTTTTATTGTCAAAGCTTAAAGTGGAGCTGTAGTCTCTTAAGTAATTTTTTTTATAAAACCACCTTGTTATTCTCTAATTTAGATATTGTGATAACTATCCTTATAGTTTCTACTTATAAATCAGTAATCTCTTACTTGATATTGGAAGCAGGCAGGGGCCATTGACTCCTGGTTTACATCTGTGCGGGTGGTGCCTCTGCGGATCTGCACAAATATCTGTGCAGCCGCACCACCCACACAAAGGACTGAGGACCCACGGGCAGGTGCTATTAGTTCTAATGGCCAGCTGCCCACACTGGAAATCACAACCGTACTGGGAACCAAGTTTTCCGAAGAAGTGCAGGGACTTCTTCCCTGTGTGCCCCGAGGCACGGGAGTCCATTCAAATGAATGGGCTCAGTGCCCGCTCAAAACGCGACCTGCAGAAACGAGAGATGTGAACCTAGCTTTAGGATGTGGGCATCTGAAGCCCATTCCTATGTTTTTGGGATTCAGTGCAGCTGGCCATCCAGCATGCATCTCTCAATATCACACCTGTGAGTAATGGCACTTTGTTGATTACAGCAGTGTTGGCGGAAGTTCCACCCATTGTCAATCAACAAGTGAACCTGACACTTATCTCCTCCCAATCGCATCATTTCTTGTCTCAAAATACTGCAAGATTTTACTATTAGGCTATTCAAAGACTCCTGGGATATATGACGCCAATCTCTCGGGAGTCCAAAGGAATTGCCTGATGACGTAATTGCCTAGGCGGCCAAGCGGCCAAGACCGGAAGTGCTGGCAAATTGCATTAAAATTAGGTATTTATAAATAATTTTTAAAAATCGATAGTATACCACAGTTTACCACAGCACTTTGAATGGGTATTATAATAAAAAAAATGGGTGAAACTCTGCTTTAATTGAACAAGCTGAATTTAGAAGTGGATTAGCTACCATGTACAGCTGCACCATATTTTGTACGCTCCAGTTTTAGTAAATCAACCCCAATGTGTCCATGTACGCTACAAGTTACCTAGTTACATAGTTAGTCTGGCTGAAAAAAGACAAAAGTCCATCCAGTTCAACCATTAAAAGAAAAAAAATTATAATCCTACACCCATAGTTGATCCAGAGGAAGGCAAAAAAAACCAGCAAAGCATGTTTTCAGGAGTTTAGAGGTAGAAAAAAAGCCATCACTTGTGCCTTCAGAACAGAAGCTTTTAAACATAAAAAAACACTCAAAAGGTCCTTAACGTGAGTGAACGCTCATTTATGTGCATTAGCGCTGAGTGTTCCCACGTTGAAGCATTCTAATAGCCAGAACTGTGGCCGTTAGAATGTATTAACGGCAGACGTATGAACACGCATTAACACCCATGCAAAACTCAGCTTTTTACTGAGTTTCTGCTGCTGCTAAACTCCTGTAGGAGAATAAAAGCATCAAGAGCATACAGAGTGCATGAGGCCTAAAGCATATTTCTAGCCAAAACTTTCTTTTCTTAGTTTTGAACAGAGATGGAAAAGATAAAAACCCTGTCGGGATTTTACTGCGCATTGCCCGATATGACAACGCACAGCAAATGGATTCCCATTCTTTTTCTCTATAGGGACACCTGTGCACTGCGCTGCCATGAATTGGAGAAAATACTGCAAGTTTTTTTAGTTGCTTCAATGGAAGCTCATGAAAACATGCGCAATTCTGTGAACCTGGCTATAGATTTTCTGTCTGTCCCTGTTGCAGATTTTCCCTCAATTGTTAGAAGGAAAGAAAGTGAATATAAATCTACCTGATGGAGCCGCAGTTATCAGAAAAAAACCCCTAACAGTAGCTCTAATGCTTCCCTGCTTTATCCAATACTAGAAAAGAGTACTTGGCTTCAGGGGCGGATTGACCATTTGGGAACTTGGGCACTGCTCGAGGGCCGGGGTCAGAAGGGGCATCATGAGATGCCCCTGGTACCTTTCATAGGCTTTTTTGGTGTGGTTTGAGTGTGGGCAAGGACACATTGCCCCATGATCCCCTATTGCCGGGGGGCCCCATGAGTTGTCAATCTGCTCCTGCTTGGCTTATCTGGGCAATAATATGAATGCATTTTGTAACATCAACCTACAGTATCCCACAGAACCATGAATGATTAATGTTGACTGGTTGCTGCAAATTCCACATTAAAGACAATTGAATTTTATAGGCCATCTGGCAACTACTAGAGGAGCAGAAAGCTGGAGACTACTTAGGACTATTGCAAGCACCACTAGGGTATAAAAAAGCTATTATACTTCATAAATGTAGGTCCAAGGTATCTGTCTTAAATTTTAGTTTCTCTACTGATACAGGCCATAGACGGGTCGTTTATCGGCCGATTTTTTTGTCCAATAAACGAAAAATCGGTCGGCACTCTTGCTGATGCTGCCACCATCGTCCACGATAAACGGCCATTTTTCGTGGATTTTCCAGCATGACCGATAAAAGTAAATAAGAAGATCCATGAAAAAAGGTCAACGGGCAGGCCCCACTAACGGCGTGAATATCGGCCGATTTTTCGTGTAGACGAAAAATCAGCTGATAAATGACCCGTCTATGGCCTGCATTAGTGTTCGATGGTCAAAACCTACCTACCCAGCCACACCTTGTTATGTCACAATAACAGGCAGCCTCATGGCCAATACTCCATCCCAAGTGGTGAGGCCAAGCTCTTGGTTAAAATTTGCATATTAAAGTGACTCAGTGGCAAGGCCTGCTATTACACACCAGTGGTATTTTATAAAAATGAAAGGTGCTTTAGATACGCTTTATATAGACCTCCAATTCCATCCCCTCCTTGAATTCTTTTTATATTCCTGTGTAAATCAGGTTCTCTTAACCAAGGTTCCATGGAATTTCTAGGTTCCTCTAGAACAGCCTTTCTCAACCAGGATGCCCAGAGGTTTCTTCAGGGGTGCCTTGGCAAAACGTCTAAAATTTGCCCAAAACATATATACAAGGCAGTGGGTGGAACAAGCCTGCCTTTTAGTTACACAAAGTCACAGGTTTTCATCGTGCACCATTAGGACCTTCTAACCGCCTGCATGCTGACAACCAATGACATCATCAGGTGATAAGAAGGATGTCAGTTGCCTGCACAGCTTCCTAGTTTAACCCTTCCCTGCCCCTCTCCATCAGTGCTGGGGTCACATTAGCTCCGTGATGGAGAAAAACTGAGGGAGAAGAGAAACAATGGAATACTAGTCAGCAACAGTGTGCAAAAGTGTATTTTCTTTGGAAGAATAAATCACCTCTAATGTTGGGTGTCCTACATGTATGGATGTTGCTGTCAGGGGCAGACTGACCATTTGGAAACTCGGGCACTGCCTGAGGGCCTGGGGTCAGTAGGGGGCCCCATGAGATGCCCCTGGTATCTTTTTCATAGGATTTTTTGAGTTTGGGCAAGCTGTCAGGGATGCGTGTGTGACCAGAAGTGTGTGGACTGACACAGGGAAACGTAGGCTTCAGATATAGTAAATAATATAATTTATTGAGACTAACAATACAAATATAAACGCAGTGCACCAAACCCCAAGCTAACACAAATACATACAACAAGGTGAAACAAACCCAAACCTAAAATGATATAGATACACAGGTACATACACATATAGAGTACAACGTAGTCAGGCAGGCCGGGTCGATAACTATCGGGCAGGTAGGTACAGGAGGAGCAGGCGGAGAGAATGGTCAGTGTCACAAGCCAGGGATCAAACAGGAGAAGTCAGCAGAGGTCAGGATCGGCAACAAGTCAGGCAGGACCAGGAATGCAGGTTACAAGATACAGGGGCCCATGGAAAAACACACACCAAGGTACAGACTGCAGGTCTGGCCATCCCTTAAATACACCACCTGCAATCAGCCCCAGGTGATGGCTAATTGCCGAAGTGAACCTCTGGTTGTTGAGAGCACCCGCTGGCCAGCCCTGGTACTGCAGCCCACAAGGCAGGTGAGTCCCACCACTATTGGCAAGTCCATTCCTGACACAAGGACACAGGGGCCCCATGATCCCCTATTGCTCGGGGACACCATGAGTTGTCAGTCTGCCCCTGGTTGCTGTGTTATATAAAACTATTAGAACTGTTTTCCACATTTTAGAATGGGGTGCCTCAGGACTGTCCATAATTTTAAAGGGTGCCTCGGGACTGTCCATAATTTTAAAGGGTGCCTTGACTGTAAAAAGGTTGAGAAACACTGCTCTAGAAGTTGCTGTGGATTTCTTGAGCAATATACAATTTCTATCTCTCAAATATACTGTAACCACTTACACCAATGATCTTTTTTAGCTATCTGTACGGAAGGCAGTCATTGATAAAGAATGTTTTACATGCTCCCTGAATATGACCCATCCTGAAAGGACATTATGGATGACATTGTTTTCTTTGTATAGCACCCACGCTTGAGAAGTTACAATGGAACTATGAGATCTATCCCAGAGAGCACATTATAGGACAGGTGTTATAAATGTGTCCATAGAACCTGAGCCATTGCTCAGCCTCAAACAAAAGTCTTCAGTTTGCTATTGTCAGAAATGTGTATGTTTCACACCCATCACCTTGAGATGGCAATTTCATTCTCTATTACACATGGTTAATTCTTGTGCTAATAAGGGAAGCACACAGCTCTAATTGAAGCCATCATAAAGCTCAGTAAATACAGGCTCATTGTCTTCTCTAGTGCTTTCATCTCTGGGAGCATGTCACGAATCACTGAACTTGATAAAATGCTCCATGGGCGTGAAGGCCCAGATTCCGAACAGCAGGAGAAATAATTTATATAGTAAGGAATATTTGCTAACATTCTTATTTGCACAACCTTTACACGAGAACACACGCGTGCAGAGAAATAAACACGACATTCTGTTCATTCCATTGAGACGCTGAATCAAGGTACTACAGAGTGAGATCAAAGGCTGCTTTTCTACTGAAATATTGTCCCAAAATGAGGAGTAGTAGTCAATAATTAAAACCAATTATACCCTTTACCATGGGCGGTCTGACAACTCATGAGGCCCCCGGGCAATAGGGGATCATGAGGCCCCTGTGTCCTTGCCCAAACTCCAAAAAGCCTATGAAAAAGGTACCAGGGGCATCTCCTGGGGCCCCCTACTGACCCCGGGCCCTCGGGCAGTGCCCGAGTTTCCAAATGGTTAGTCCGTCCCTGCCCTTTACCTAGCTTACCTGCATCTGTGCTGACTGCTTATATCATGCTGAGAGCCAGCACTACCCATGCAGCAGCTGAGCATTCTAGGCTCCCACTGTATCAGCAGAAAGGCAATAATTAGGCTTTATGCACACAGGACATTTTTATTTTCCTCCCCTGGACACCTTTACACCTGACAGGAGAACAGCTTAAAAAACACACCCAAAGCCACGTTTTTTAACACGCATTTAGGCACCTTTTAGCCCGGGTTCACATATATGCGGTGCGGTATATCGCATGTGATTTGCACAGGAAACACACCGCATTCCTGTGCAAATCACATGCCATTTGTATGCGGTGTGATTGGAGCCATACATTGTATATGGCTCTAATTGCACCGCACCCGCACCAAAAACGTTCAGGACCCTTATTTTGGTCCGCACTAGAATCGGATTGCATGGGTACTCACACCTATGCGATCCGATTCTGCACATCGCACCACGTTTTGCAGTCCGCTTTCAGGATGTTGTTAACTTGACACAAACACCCGCAGCGGTTCACATGAACGGGGTGCGATTCTGATGCAGTGCGAAATTCACACAGAAAACGCAGTGAATTCCGCACTGCATCGGTGTGAACCAGGGCTCAATCATGTCAAGTGTTTCGGCATTCATTGATTCCATTGCCCAGAATATGAATTTATTCTTGCCTTTGGAATGAATAAACTCTAAAACGCTAGCATTTAGATGCATTTACACACATTTAGTTGCAGTCAGGCTTTTTTTTGCCCAAAAGTTCCTCATCTGAACATGCTGGTGGTGTTTTTTTTTAGCTGGTAAATGCCTATGTGTTCATGACCACATTAGCTAAAATAGAGGTGCATTTACAGGCTGAAAAAAAGGCAAATGCTTGTAAAAGCTGCATTTTTTATTTCCTGTGTGCATGAGGCCTAATGATTTGGGTAAGTTTTGTTTATATTTATTTTTGTTATTTTTTGAAGTTTATACTTTTTTTTTAACTTTTGTTTTTACTTTAGTTCTGTAATCTTTATATTACAAATGTAAATTTAAAGCACAGCACCAGTAAAAAAACCAAAAACACCCAGTTCCCCCTCATTCACACCAACCCAATCTGTTTTTATGAATCTTAAAAATCCTCTAATACCCAGAAAAACGTACTTGAATTTGTTGTCACATGATCTCCCACTGAGTATCTTCTGGGCTTGGAAGCACCCCTTTTCCCTGTTGCTCAACTTACTGGTTATTTGTCTGCCCCTCAATGTGTTGTCACAATTGAAAACTTCAGGCTCTCCTGCTGCAGATAAGTAAAGCAATAAGGCCCCTTTCACACGGATGGTCGTTTTTTCAGTTTTTCATAAGTTTTTCATCAGTTCACATCAGCTTTTCATCAGTTCACATCAGTTCTTCCTCAGCTTTTCATCAGTTCACATCAGTTTTCCATAAGTTTTTCATCAGTTCACATCAGTTTTGCATTAGTTCACATCAGTTCTTCATCAGTTTTTCATCAGTTCACATCAGTTATTTATCAGTTCACATCAATTATACATCAGTTTTTCATCAGTTCACATCAGTTTTTCATCAGTTCACATCAGTTATGCATCAGTTTTTCATCTATTTACATCCGTATTAATCCGTTTTTTGTCCGTTCCATTATTTTTTAATGGAATAAAAATAGGGTTTTTTTTCTGTTAAAAAAAAAGGATGTTAACGGATGCGGACATTAACGGATGTAAACAGATGATCATCTGTTTACATCCGCTAATCCATATAAATACATGGGTGTCCGTTATTCATCCGTAAACGGACAGATGAAAAACGGACATACAGAATGCCTGAGTGAAAGGGGCCTAAGGTTACATTTTCAACTGCCTTCCCCTTTTAAAGCAATAATTTTTAATTAAAGTGGAATTCAGTGTCTTCTGGACTGGGATGTCACCACTTGTAGGAAAGGTCCGCCACGTCACAATTATTTGTGGATCATCTTAGTCAGGCTACATAATGGTGTCACCTGCTTTTGGCACTTTTTTTTTTAACTACGAGCATCTATTGTAATGGTTCAGTGATTCCCAGCAGGTACTCGGTTTGCCCCAAGACCTTATTGCCGGATGGAGGGAGGGCCTACTATGGGACAGAACTGCATTGTGTGAAATGAGTAGTTTGTTGGCAACAACAGAAAGAGGTAGGATTTTGCCAGAAAGAAGGTTTTTTTTTTTGTTTTTTATTTTACTACAGGCTCAAAACTTTAAGAGACATTGTTTAACCATTGCACCCAAAAGCAAAAGGGTTGCATCTCACTGGTATTGAAATCTTAAAGTATTACTGCAGGTCTAAATGATCTGCTTCCTGGGCAGGCAACTTCTACACCCCAGGGGAGCTCCCAAGTCTCCTTAGCTTGTAGTGTATGTTAAGAAAAATGTAAACCGAAGTGCCACACCACTGCTAAGAGGTCCAAATACAACTTTATTCCAATAAAAGTCATGGAGACTATCCAAGAAGTAACCAACGTGTAAGAAGAAACAGAAACAGCACCTCCTGTGCTCTAGGACTCAAACCAGGGGTGGAAGGGTCAAAGGAACCTCAAAACAATTCCACCAGTGCATGTACCTCTGGCCATACACTATACCATTCTCTTACAATTTTCTGTCCAATTTCATTTAGATTTACCTTCAACTGTGTCGTGCAAGGACCTGCCTAATTGGATTAAACTGAAAATGTTGTTTGGGTTTGACCTCATATTATATGGTTTTTGGTAAATCTAAAGCAAAAATCTCAAGAAAATTGAATAATGTATGGCCAGCCTTAGGTTGTGCAGCTCTAGAATAAGGCTGGGGAAGCCTGACCGATAGTGTGAAGTGAAGCAAAAAGAGCTCACCAACCTTGTGGATTACCTCAGTAAATCTGTGATTTTATTAAATAAAAAAAAAATATATACTCACAAACAAGGAAGTATACAAGCATTACAGATCCTCAAAGGAACTAGGGAGTGTAGATCCAGTGTGAGTCACGTCACGAGGGTAGACTCTCAAAGTGAGGCTGATGCGTTTTGAAGGGGGAACCTTCTTCATCAGAGCTTCGAAACGCATCAGATCACTTTGAAAGTCTATCCTCGTGACGTGACTCACACTGGATCTACACTCCCTAGTTCCTTTGAGGATCTGTAATGCTTGTTATACTTCCTTGTTTGTGAATATATATATTTTTTATTTAATAAAATCACAGATTTACTGAGGTTATGTGCAAGGATGGTGCTCTCTTTTTGCTTCACTTCACAGTAACCAACGTGTTTCAGGGGTCCAAGAGCCCCTTCCCTTCATCAAGGCTTGAAAACCATGTGAATAGACTAGAAGAAAACTGGACCTTAATGTTATCCAGTCAGGGGCGGACTGACCATTTGGAAACTCGGGCACTGCCCGAGGGCCCGGGGTCAATAGGGGTCCCATGAGATGCCCCTGGTACCTTTCTCATAGGCTTTTCTGAGTTTGGGCAAGGACACGGGGCCCTATGATCCCCTATTGCCCGGGGGCCCCATGAGTTGTCAGTCCGCCCCTGTATCCAGTACGATTGTAAGCACAGGCCCTGTTGTCAGCAGCTACTTTGACATTGTTGGCTACTTTTTGGATCGTCTCCTGACTTTTATTGGAATAAGGTTCTATCTGGACCTTGATGTAGTACTTTGTTACACGTGGAAGGGGTGAGATAGGGGTGGGGGATTGGTACAGTTTTGTTGTTCAGCAGGCCAGGCTGAAAGCATTGACTGGGATTTCAGTGAGTCAAAGCATTGTCAGCCTAAATAAGAAGCTCTTGGGATTTCTGGCAGGATCAACGGGTTGCTTTGAGTTTAAAGGTATAAAACATGGGAAAATGTTCCGAATTTTTTTTTTTACTTTGTCCCTTCAATCTGAGGGTTGAATCTAATCGCACCACTGCCTTTCTGAAGGGGTTAATGTCTGACACACTCAGAATTTGCCTCCTGCCCCAGCCAGCTGCTTTCCTTCCCAGTTCCACAGGGAGTGCTGCCTGCACAGAAAATAAATGAGCACAGAGCTTTCTGTCTAAGCTTGGACAAGCTGTTGCATTGCTCCCACTGACTCATTGGCTGCATCCTTTCCTTTATACAGCGAGCACATCTGGGATATGTTAACCCCGGGTGCACAAGAGGGAGAAAAAACCACCAAACACACACAGACAAGACTGTAATTGTATCTGCAGATAAAGTCACACCTCATCCTGTAATCTCCCAGCATGTAACAATAGAACTCATAAAAAGCCAAGGGAAAGAAAGCACCACTTCATGGCTGAGAAGGATTTGATTAATAAAAGGAAAAATCGCCCCTTCCACTTCCCAAGCTTTTTGCTGACTTGCAGGTAGGTGATGCCGTGAATGTGTTCCGGATGACCCAGCTAGTTATCACTGTCAGGATGACAGGCCAGGGCTAAGAAATCTCAGGGCAGGTTGTGCCTTTACTGCAGCCCTGGGAGCGCAGGTGGCAGGATGGGAGAAGTAATGACAATTTCACAGCTTATTATAGCGCGGAAAAAAGGATATGAAAAAGGTGTGTCACTTCAAGCAATTGTAGAGTGTAAAAAAAAACACAACCACACACAACGCCCATTTCCTACAGATGATTTTAATTGTTCACAGAGGTGGTCCATGTTCAGGAAAAGTCCAACTCCAGCCAAATATTTACTTTTATAGTAGATAGAAAGGGGAAGGGTTAGAACGTCTGTCAAGTTTTTGCTGCCATCTGTGAACCCATTGAAGACATTTCCTCCATCTTTTGTCACTGATACAAGGAAGTAGAGACATATGTTTCAAAAGAGACAAAGGATCTAAGTCATCAAGTTGCAAACACTCTTAGGCTTCATGCACACTAGCGTTTTTTAAGCTCTTAGAAGCTGTTATTAGCATTTTCTAGAAGCTACATAGTGTTATCCTATGTGTCCATGCACACTACTTTGGGCTATTAGCATTTTTTTTTGAGCTTCAGCGTCTAGGAGAAGAGAACAAATAGTTTTTGTAAAGTTTTTTTGGAATGTTTTTCCAGCAGAAAAAAACACTAAATGCTGCTAAATGCCACTAAAACGCTCCTAACAGCTTTTTTCTACATGTACTGTAAAAACACTAATAAATTGCTAATGCTTCTAAATGCTACTAAGACCCTACTAAAAAGCACCACCACCACCGGTTTCTATTTTGAGCTTAAAAAAAACAAATGCTAGTGTGCATGGAGCCTAAAGGTGGGAATACACGATTAGAAAATCGACCGATCGGTCATCCGATGACCGAGAGGCATTCCGTTTGTTCGTTGGTCGAAATCGTGGCTCACATTAACCAATCTAAAAAAATTGTTCGGGCAATACGTAGTGTTGACGCCTTCTGTACAAGTGGAAGTGATGCAGTGTGCGTGTGACCTTGTAGCCACGCCCTTCCGGCCAGAACGAGTGATATACACAACAATTACCAGCAATGAGTATAATATCGTTTATTACATGACCTGTATACATAAATATGATACATAAAATAGAATCTGCACAATTCTGCTTTCATTATCTCATTAGGCCAATCTACTTTTAACATTTGGATTTTTCATTCGTGTTTACGAAGATTCCTTGGACATAAACATCCGGGTCATCTTCTATTTCCGCTCATGCGTGATAGCGCTTGATAGATTTTTTTTCGTACGACCATCATAATACCGCATAGAAAATCAGTCATTCGTATGCGAAACTACAACATTTTTCACTGTTGTTCAACTGGATATTTTCATTCACAATATCATTATCGGTTAAACATCCTGCTCATCAACGAAGAGAAAATCATTTGATCAGTGGTTCTGCAAAATTTTTCGCATGATTTTCTTATCGTGTGTACAGGGCATAAGACTGACCATACATTATACAATTTTCTTGAGAATTTTGCTTTAGATTTACCAAAAACCATATAATAGGAGGTCAAACCTAAACAACACTTTCAATTGTATCCAATTAGGCAGGCCATTGCACTACATAGTTGAAGGTAAATCTAAAGGAAATTGGGCAGAAATTGAACAGATAATTGTAAGAAAATTGTATAGTGTATGGTCAGCCTTAAGATGTACTAAGCAAAGCAATGGGGGAAATTTACTAAAACATGTGCACACAGAATCTGGGGCAGCTGTGCATAGCAGCCAATCAGCTTCTAAGGCAGGCCATAGATGGGTCGAAAATCGGCCAATTTTTCAGCCGAAAAAAAAATCGGCCGATTTTCGCACCATTAATGGGTTAATTGGTCGGCCGTTTTTCTGGATTTTGGCACTTTTTTTTAATCGATAAAGTTGGAAAAAAAAAATCGGACAATTTTGCCGATTGGCCGATTTTCACGGCAATGATGGACAAATCGGCCCATCTTTTTACTGATAAAAATGAGCCGTGACCTGCAAGAAGAAGAAGAAGAATTCCAGTCCGCTATTATATTTGACATGAAAAAGTATAGCGGTTGCAACAATGTATCTATTTGTATCCAAATAAAAACATCTGTAGCCAAAATGGATACAAATAGATACATTGTTGCAACCGCTATCCTTTTTAATGTCAAATATAATAGCGGAGCTCTCTGCAGGGACAGAAGTAATTAAATGCTGGCTGTAGACAGGCCGAAAATCAGCCGATTTTTTTTTTTTACCATTGGTGGTAACGTCGGCCTATTGAACGACCAATTTTTCACTTTTTAAAAAAAAAATGGCCGGTTTTCAACCCATCTATGGCCTGCATAACTTCTGCTTGTTCAATTAAGCTTTGACAATAAAACCTGGAAGCTGATTGGTAACTGCGCACAGCTGCCCCAGATTTTGTGTGCACCAGTTTTAGTAAATCACCCCCAATGGCATGAAAAATGATATCATCTTATGTCCACACCAAGGGACACAAGCACTTTTTGACCTAACTGTATGAGGTCAAAAGCGCCAGGTGAGGGCACATCTGGTATTTTAGGTGGTGGATTAATACTCAGAAGACACAAAGTAATTGGGGATACACACTGTTTTAGGGATTGTAATTGGGGATACGCAGAAATAAGAAGAGGCATTAAATTAAGAGACTTATTGCAGGCATTAAATTAAGAGACTTCACAGGTCATTTTGGTAGTCACATATGGTATCAGGGAGTTGGATTTAAAGAAAGCGCGGCACTGTATGTTTATTTATTGATGTGTACTGATACTGGTTGAGGGGCCACATTAGCATGCCTTAAATCTTAACACCAGCCACATTTAGGCCTCTTTCACATGGCCTAGATCAGGGTTTGCTTAGCAGGGGATCTGTCTTTTAATTCCCTGCTGAGCGGAGCTGCTGGGTGACAAGTCCGTGTCCACTCCACCTGTATAGAGCAGACACAAACACAGCCCACTCTGCTCTATGGGCAATCAGATTTAAGCTTGGTTCACATCTGTGTGGGTAGTGCTGCTGCGGATCTGCGTGAAAATCCGTGCAGCTGCACCACCCGCACAGAGAAATGCGGACCTGTGGGAAAATGCCATTAATTCTAATGGCACGCCACCCGCACTGGAAAACGCAACCATACTGGGAAATGAGGTTCCCGTGCGGGCTGCGTTTTGAGAAGAAGTGCAGGGACTTCTTCTCTGTGTCGCAGGGGAGTCCATTCAAACGAATGGGCTCTCATGCCCGTGCAAAATGCGGCCTGCACAGCTGCATGTATGTGAACCGGGGTTAAACAGATCTGTCTGTTTTACACCCTACTGGTCTCTGATCCAATCCAGCTATACAGAAGGAAACGGATCCCCCTTCTGTTCACTTTTGCCAGATTGGGTCAGATCAGAGGTAGCCAGGTGTAAACAACACAAGTCCATTTACATCTGACTACCCATAGTGGGAAATAGAGAGTCCGATCGGGTCTGCCTGCTCATAAAAATCTATTGAATGTTTGTGTAAGGAGATTGGCTAGCACACAGTAATATCTCTTTGGTGCTGGTACACACAAGTCACTGTTCATGCAGGTCTCTAACCAGTCTTGTTGTTGCCCCTCAGTGCAGGCCCATGCCTCAGGAGCCAATTGGGCTGTGCTTTGGTGCACATGTGCTGACAGGTGAGTGAACACAGCTTTAGTCGAGGTTCACACCTTAGCATTTTCCACAGCGTTTTATGTTTTGCAGAAACACACTACAGTCGATTTAACATGATTTCCTATGGGACAAGTTCACATCTCTGCGTTTTCACCTGGTGCGTATTTTGGAAAGGGTCAGGGACTTTTTAAACGCAAAAAGTTGCGTTTTTGGTTCTATAGACTTCAATGGAGACGCTGCAGAAAAGTATTTAGTGCGTTTTTTAATCTTCCTAGCAACAAGAAAAAAAAACGCATCAAAAATGCACCGCAAAAAGCACTGCAAAAACAGATCAAATGCAAACTGCATAGGTGTGAACCTAGCCTTAGTAGAGGGAAGACCTCATCGAAATGCTGCTGCTCTTTTATTCTCCAATAAACACCCCCTTCCTTTCCTTAGATCTGGGGAGTCTGACATACAAGAACAGCTGCACTGAATACTTTGGCAGGTAAAATAGTTCCTATATATGTAAATTAATGAGTATGTCCTGACAAATTTTTCTCTTTTTTTTTTAAATGAGTGCTAATTAGAACCCATGTCAGGTTTTTACTACAGGTGTCCATTAAAGAGGTTTTTCTCTCACTTAGTGACTGTTTCACCAGGCAGGAGCAAGAAAAAAAAAAGACAAAACACAGAGGTTCTAGTTTTCCATGCGCCACTAAAAATATATGTAAAATTTTGGTTTGTGCTGCAATTAGTTTTTTCCCCTAATTCCTGGGACAGTAATTAAAATCAAATCTATGTTCTAGAGCACAAATAGCAGTAAAAACCCTAACAGGGATTCTAGTATGTACTTAAAATGGTATTAAACTCAAAAGCAAATATTTATCATATTGTGGCTTACCAGTTCTTAGATGTGATGACTGAACTGATCTGGCCAGTAGGTCTGTTGTTTTTCAAACGCTTTCCTGCAAATGTAGAAGTTAGAAGGTTGAGAAATACCATTTGCCACTGACAGGGGTGCTTACGATGATCAGCTTTCATTTATGTAAAACCTTTATCTCAAAAGGAAAAAACTGCTTTAACTGATTATAAAGTATGAGCTGGAGTTTGCCTTCACTTTGTTAGTTTATTTAAATTTTGCCAGTGAATCTTACTCCCCCCAGACTGTGCTCCTTCACTCACAGTTAAGGCATCAGTAATACAAGAGGCATGTTACTGGTCAGATCATCAGGTGAAAACAGGGGAAAAAAAGAAAACTAATGCACCCACCACATCTAATAATTGGTAAGCAGCAATATATTTTGTTTTGGGTTCAATACCTCTTTAAGTTAGCCATTCACCCATAGATTTCTTTTGTTCAGCCTTTGGGCACTAAACAGTGCAGATGGACAAATCTCCTGCTGTGGCTATTGCACTTTGACAGCTGGCACCACCGGCTGTCAGAATACCCAAACCGTGCCTGTGTCTGATTGGATGTAGGCACTGCCTGTCTGACAATTTTTCCTTCTGGTTCCTTTTTAATTGAAGGATGTCAGGCAAAGTGACGCCAACAGGGCCATTCACTGAATTTGGAACTGTTCATTAGGAGCCAGATGAAATTTGCTTAGTGTATGGCCAGTTTTACTCTATCCAAATCTAAAAAAATAAATGAGTGGACATAGACGTTTAACTGCTTGTCTGGAGTTTCGTGTTTTAACCTATCAGCTGTTACCTATATGACACTTTCACCTGGCATAGGCAGTCTACCTGAGACTTGTGTAATGCTGGGCCCCACCCAAGGGTTTCCAACCAAGCTGTCTCAGTAAAGAGTCATCATTTCAGACAGACAGCCCTTTCAGCTCAAAGAAGGAACTCCTTACAAGATTATGTTTAATTCCTTGATTGCATATTGTTTTATTTACTCAGCTAACACCATTGTGTACCATGAAAAGGCAAGATAAAGAATAAATCACCACTGACTGAGAAATGACCCTTGTGGTGTCTGGTGCGCATGATAAAGATGCCACAATCATTTTGTTTTTACTTCCCTTTGGTATGCTGACCTCACAATAGGTCATGAGCTGCATAGTGTAGGCAGGAGATACTCTGTGGATTGACATACAGATAGCAGAGGCATCAAGACACCCACTCTTGGACAGTCCTTTATTCCCTGGTCTCCTCCTCCCATGCCCGCCTCCAGGACTTCTCCAGGGTGTCACCCATCCTCTGGAACTCTTTGCCCCAACCCATCAGATTATCACCTACTCTCCTCTCCTTTAGGCGCACCCTGAAAACCCATCTCTTCAGGGAAGCCTACCCCACCCCCTGCTAACTTGCCGACCTCCTCCACTCTTCCTACCACTCCATCCCCCACAGCTATCTCCTCCTGTGCCACCATCCCCTCCCTCCTAGATTGTAAGCTCAAAAGAGCAGGGCCCTCGATCCCCTCATGTTTTGCATTGTATTGGTATTGTTCTGTCACATGTTCTGTCCCCCTTTGTAATGTACAGCGCTGAGCGAACTATTGGCGCTTTATAAATACTGTATAATAATAATAATAACCATTCCTGGGTTATAAAATTATTGCTCACATTAGAAAACTTTGCCCCACTCTGTCGGGACTGATTACTCCTCCATTGCCTACAGAGGGACACTTGTGGCCCAACTGGGTTTGCTAACGTTATCAGATTGGTAGGAAGATTGTATCTGTATGTTAAACCATTATGGCATGTCATTATGGCATTAGGAAAGCCATTGGCCATCCAATATTTCAGAGTGATTTGGTTGAGGTTGATTATTATATTGCTTATCAATAAGGAATTGGTATTTGGCAATGGAGACAATTACTGGAGGCTCCTAAAGACTCTGGGAAGAGTTGAAAGATCTCCCAACTACTGCATCCATTGAAGATTTACCATTTGGGTGTATTACGCCCAAATTCCAATGTCAATGCCCTTGGCAATAACAAACACCACCAAGAGATAGATCCTCAGGAAAACATTTTCTGAATTTGCCTATTTAAAGTGGAACTAGAAGTCCCAGGTATCCAGGGGAAAGACTGGTATGATATGTGGAACCACCCATTCAAACATCTGGTATCAGCTAAGAATAGATTGATTCACTTTTAATTCCTGCACAGAATATATTATAGCCTGGCCAGGCTGGCGGGAATATACCCCACTTCCTCAGCGGAGTATTGGCGTTGTTCCCATTCTCCTGCTGATTTCACCAACCTATTCTGGAACTGCTAGCCCATTACTGGAAGACGTTACATTGTGCATCATAGAAGTCCTCACTACTCTGGTTCCTTTGACTGTCTCTGTATGCCTCCTGAGCCTGGTAAATGAGGTGGTTCAGACCAATGCCCATAGAACCCTTCTCAACATTTTATTATTTTAAGGCTAATATATTGCACTGAAAGAAACCTGGACCTCTGCATCTGTCCCCCGCTGGCTCTGCAGTGAGAATTGAGAGATCAAACACCAGTGATTGCCCAGTTCTCCCCCTCTGCTCTGAGTAGAGAACCATGACTATCAGTCTCTGGCTCTCTGCTGTGCCCCTCCAATTCTCACTGAAGTGTTGGGCTGTGGAGGTGGTGGGAGGGGCTGGCCCAGACTCTTGATGGGTTGCTGGGAGGCTGAGCCAGGTGCCAGTCTAGGCTTCTGGTTAGGATTTTTTAGAACCTGGACTGAACCTGTGATGTCAGCTGACAGCAGGCTTTAGCCTGTTGTCACCTGAACATAATTCACGGGAGTGCAGAATAAACTTCACTCCTGTGACCTAAAGGAGAAGTACAGCCCAAATAGCTTTGGCTATAATTCTCCTTCAGTTGAGACAAGTACACGCTATAGAGGGATATGCTTTGTTCATATTTCATGTCTGAGGTTTACAACCACTTTAATGTGCAAACTTCTAGGCTTATGTGATACCAAAGCAAACCTCTGAGAAGAAGAGAAGGATTACCTGGTGGTTGGATTGTACCTGCATTTCATAACACTGTCTACCAGCTTTATGTTAAGGACATTGTTGCTCAACTGCGGCAACTTGGGTGCAGCTCTTGGAAAATATCATCACATACAAGTTATTGCAACAAAAGACCTCAAGAGATTGTTGTGAGAATAGAATAATATTCATTGTTCTGGAAAATTTGGCTGGTCCGATGCTTTTCCCAGCTGATGAACATAGATAATCGAAGCCGTACTGCATTGCCCTGGGTAATGTTGTATCTGTAATAATGCCACTTGTGGGCCTGCGCCTAGGTCAGTAGATTTAGGCTTGGTTCACATCCATGTGGGTGGAAGCGGGTGCGAGAATTGCCGCTATTCCTGCACCCACAACCACTCTCAGTGAAAATGCGCAGGGCTGCCATTCATCTTGAATGGCACCCCCATGAATGTAAAAATGCAGTGCATGTGCTGGAACTGCAGGGAATTTACATGGTCAAAATAACTATGCGATTTCCCTACTGGTCGCATTTTGAACAAGGTGCATGTACCTTTTTTCTGCAGAAAATGCAGGCATGGCAGCCCATCCAAATGAATGGGCTGCTGTGCCTGAGCAAACGCGGCCCGCAAAAGTTCATTGATGTGAACTGAGCCTTAAAGGGGACAGTAGCAAAAACCCCAATATGCAAGTTGAGATAACTTTTTCCAATTTTAGTGTTTGAAAAAGAGAACTTCCTAGTCCATCGCTTATTTTTGTTAGTGATTGGTGTTAAAGCTCACCTCCAGGGGTACAGTTAAATACACAAATAGCATGCACATATTGGAGCTGTTTAACCTGCCAAAGGATTTGTATTGTCCATTTATTCCTTTTATATATAGCTGCCACACAGCACAGCCAGCCTGTAGACCTGACTGTTCTCCATTGCAGTTAAGTAACATTTACAGGTCTTTTCCCTCCACCAGCCTGTGAGTGAACAGTGAAAAAAGATGCATCAGACTGATTAGCTCATCTCTTTGGCGCTCTGCTTTCTCCTCAACTCAGAATGCCTCTTGTTGGCACTTGGTAACTGCAGCACAATTGACTGGCTGCTTCTTTCTTTCGCAGTCTTGGTTCACACTGCTACGACTAATCATGTCACTTGCGACACGTAAAGTCAAAACACATTTATTTCAATGAGTGGCGTCTTAATCAATGCGGCTCAAGTCACAGGAACAAAGAAAGAAAAGGTCCTGCACTACTGTTCTGCAACTTTGGTATGACTTGAGTGCCATAGACTGCAATGTTAAATCACAAAAGTTGCAAACAAGTCGCACAACTTTGGGGTTGCAGCAGTGTGCACTGAGCCTAAGAACTGCTGATTGCAAAAGGTATCAATTCAGATTCAGGTACGTTCACTGCTTGCATTAAAAAATACATTATTCATTAATAAATACAGCGATGCATTCATTTTTGTCTTTTCTTTCTGTCTGGAGTTTAACTTTAACTGAATGATGTTTGGCTCAGGGCTTTTTCTTGCCCCATACTGAATTTTAAGTGGGTAGATGGTTTTTCTATGAAGCCTTGTACAAAGTGTCCTGCCTGCATTTATGGTTTTCCTCAATAGAAATCAAATGTTCCGATTTTTTTTCAGCAGACATGGCTAGAAAAAGATTAGGAATCTTCAGCTTGGCTCCAACATCTGGAGTGTTTTATTTATTGCAAGAAGGTTAATGAAAAGCACTTAGAAAACCACCTGCCACCCTGTGCCTCTCTTTCTTCCAGTACAGAAACCTCCAGGTTATACTACTCTCAAATCTTTCCCTTGCATCTCTCCATAAAATTCTGTTCCCATAACTATGATAGATATGTGAACCTAGGGATACAAAGGTTAATCCTTAAAGAATGATAACGTCATAGGAAATAGTTATACCGCTAAAGGGTATATGATTTGTATAAGATAGTAAAACACAAACTTAACCCCTTGTCACTAAAATAAATAGTAAAACGTTTACTATGTATAGAAATGCTTTTAACATGTAGAAATGAATAAATGTTGACCATCGTTAACATTGGTCTTAAAGCTTAACAGGCAAACTACTAATTTCAGAGTGGAAACATGAAGCTATGAATAATTGCAAATCCAATCAGCCATTCTAGAAATCTGGCCAACACTACCAGACAGAGGGGTGACTTCATTTTTTTGCAGTGCAGTTAAGCAATACAGCTTGGTCATTGGCCTGCCCTAGACTTATGGTTGGACAAAGAGGAGCCACAGTACACTGGTGAGGTCACCCTTCTGCCCTCACCTATTTAAAGAAAGTGTAGTTAGATTAAATATATTTTTAACGCCTTCCTGGAGTTATTATTATACAGGATTTATATAGCGCCAACAGTTTGCTCAGCGCTTTACAATATAATGGGAGACAATACAGCAACAATAAAGTTCAATACAAGAGGGTTAGGAGGGCCCTGCTCCTCGGAGCTTACAATCTAAGAGTTTATCTTTAAGATGGCCATAACCATGACCATATTATTATTATTATACAGTATTTATATAGCGCCAACAGTTCGCTCAGCGCTGTACATTACAATGGGAGACAATACATGAGACAGTACAATAACAATACAGTGCGATACATGAGGGGTTAGAGGGCCCTGCTCCTTGGAGCTTACAATCTAGGAGGGAGGGGATAGTGGTACGGGAGGAAAAGCTGTGGGGGATGGAGTGGTAGGAAGAGTGGAAGAGATCGGCAAATAGCAGAGGGCGCGGTAGGCTTCCCTAAAGAGGTGGGTTTTCAGGGTGCGCCTAAAGGAGAGGAGAGTAGGTGATAGTCTGATGGATTGGGGTAGGAAGTTCCAGAGGATGGGTGATGCCCTGGAGAAGTCCTGGAGGCGGGCATGGGAGGAGGAGACCAGGGAACTAGAGAGAAGGAGGTCTTGTGAGGAGCAGAGAGTGCGTTTTGGGTGGTATTTGGATATTAGGTCGGTGATTTAGTTTGGAGCAGAAATATGGACAGCTATGAACGTCAGTGTTAGCATTTTGAATTTGATCCGTTGGGCAATCGGAAGCCAGCGGAAGGATTGGCAGAGGGGGGTGGCGGAAACGGAGCGGTTGGTAAGGTGGATGAGTCTGGCCGCCGTATTCAGGATCGACTGAAGCGGGGATAGCCTGTGGTGAGGCAGGCCAATGAGGAGGGAGTTGCAGTAATCGAGTCGTGATATGATGAGGGAGGTGCAAATCAACTTTCAAAAGAATATATAACATCCTCTAAATCAGTGGTTCTCAACCTGTGGAACCTCAGGACCCACATTTGTCCTTCATCATTTGGTCTCGACCCAAAAATAATGTAATCGTCGCAACATAATTTATTCCACAAAACAACTTGTCCAGTATTCTACAATATATATGCACTTTTTAAACCGTAAACAAATGGCTTCCTTCTAAAATGGATAGTGCAGTAATCACATCGCTAGTGAACATGAAAATGCTGTTGAGGTAAAAATCCAATAAAATAATAATTGAAACATATGAGATTAATTAGAACTAATTGGAAAACTGGGGATGCTTCTTGCTCTTGATAAATGTCTCAAAGTCTGGGGTGATGGTAAACAAAGCAACTCGGAGGTCATGTTCAGTGTTCATTCTGGTTTTCATTTTTGTACTCAGCTGAACCAGAACTTTCCATCACCCAGCCACAGCCCAGGAAAAGTACCTAGTGGAGTCATTCCCTGGGGTCCAGTGGTGCTTTTCTTCCCTCCTGTACGGGTGGCTGGCTGGAAGGAATTGTAGTTATATGTCACTTCCTCCCAATGCTGCCATGGAGGAAAGAGGAATGAGCGCAAGGGCCATTGTACTGCTTTGATGGGACCGGCTGGCTGCAATAATACAATTATTAAGGCTGGCCATAGTTGCAGTCTCGGCTGTCTTAACATTTCTATTAGTGCGGCTGGCAGTTTTTATTAAGCTATGCTGTCAGGGCACTGCAAGTTTTATTGGGGCATTAGAGAAGCCTGGGTGGCAGTTGCCCTGCGGCCCAGTCAGTCCCTGGTTGTGACCCATTACTTGAGAAACATGACTCAAAATAACATGCATGCTTGGATCCCTCAGGTACACATATTTATGAATGTGGGTTAGAAAGGAGAAGACTGGCAGACAATGACCATTGACCATAAATATCAAACATGTCCATTTGATGCTTATACTATAGACATGAAACTGGTCAGTCTTGGGCAAACTGGGCATCTTGTCTGTGTGTACCTTCAGACTGGCAGATGTCTTATGATGAGTGGTGGGTGTTGAGCCATACACCATCATTTCCTGATATATAGCTAGAGGAACAAGCACTTTTGCAAAGTTTTGCCTGACTGTGACTGACTTGTGTAGCGCCACCCCTGCAGGGGCTGCTGGAAGATGACAGTCCCCAAAGGTTGCCCTGACCTTGCAAGCCTTTGGACACCTCTGACACCCTGAATGCAGAAGTTTTGGTGCACTTTCAGAAAGTGCAGCTAATCCAGTAAAGTCACAGATGCACTGCGCTGCACCCGTAGTGCAGGTAAACCGCAACACATCAGTGAGAAAGTAGCCTTATAGGGGACTGAGAACAGCAAGGGTTCATTCACATTTTCAGTTTGGGGGGATGGTATATCCCCATGGCTAAGGTGTGTTTTTAAAACCCCAGCCCTCACCGCACCCCCTTTAGCTGCCGTGGCCAGAGGTGTACACACGTCGCAGTCACAGCAGGAGTTATACACCCTGCCATGGTTGGTGGGTGTAGCACCTGCCAAGCATGACCCATTCAAGTAAATGAGGCCACTCTGCAGGTGCCCTGCAACCATGTGCAGGTCCCAGCCAGCTGCCACTGGCTGACCAACTTCCGGACGTCCGGCGAGACGGACGTGTCTCGGCGAGCTCCTGCTCCCCTGGCCCCAATCCGCTGCCATCTGGGCGGCAGCGGACCCTGACGGGGGCCCCACGACCCTCCGGTCCCTGTTCGCCAGCCAGGGAAGACCACTGGACCTTTCTCCCGGAGCTCCGGGACTTGCGGCCTACCCGGCACCTGAAGCCGCGGCCTCGATTTCAGGCGCGGCCGACCAGGATCGCCGGACATCAGCCCGGACTACTGCCACTCCGCTCCTCGGTCCCCGCCGATCAGGGGATCACCCCTGCGCCCCTACCGCTGCCATCAGGGCCCATCCGGGCCCCTGTGTCTGCTGCCGAGGTCCCCACCAACACCCACAGTCACTCCGTCCCTCCAGCGGAGCTCCGGCGGTTCGCAGCAGCCTGAGGCCTACTGCGGCACCCGAAGCCGCGGTGTTTCCTGCCAGCCGTGGCTGGAATCGCGGCGGGAATTGCGGCCCAGCGGGACGCCTCCGCTGCTCCGGGAAGCTACCACCACCACCAACGGTCCTGCTAACCCAGGAGGGATCCACCTCCACCCCGACGCTCCAGGACACCAGGTACTTCACCAGGGGCGCCCACTACCCACCAGGGAGCCCAACCACCATCACACCGCCAGCCTCCAGGGACTCACTCACTCAGGGATCCCACCATCCACCTGAAACCCCAAACCACCAGGGACCCTAAGCCACTATCCCTCCAGGGATCGCTACTACCCCACCAGGGATAGCACGGCCACCATCCCACCGGGGATCCCCTGCCCACCACCCCACCTGGGATTACCAGCCAGCCACCACACCAGGGAACGCTCGCCCAGCACCCTGATTTCCGGCACGCTATTCCCTCTGGCGACGCCCCGGCGACTAATGGCCCACCACGACCCTTGAAGCCGCGGTCTCTCCTACCGGCCGCAACAGATCACGGTTGAGCACAAACCACGCAGGGCCGACGATCGCTACCGCAACGCCCCGCTCGACTCTGATGACGATCCTTCAACACCTTCAGTGCCTCACGACGCCGAGCCCTCAGCACCCGACGCCTGGCCTCAACAACCCCAGTCACCGAGCCGCCAGCATCACCAGTCGCCGTGCCTACCATCACCCCCAGCCATCGCACCCTACGACCCCTCCACTAGCCGAACCACCGTACCCACTGAAGACATGCCACAGCACCCATGGTCGCCAGCTTACTGCACCCACAGACTGCTGCCAACCAGCTGCCGCCCTCCACCCTCACTCTACCCCTACAGAAGGACTCAAATGACTCTCCCATGGTAACACAGATTCCCCACACACCTTGCCCTGACCTGTATCCCTTCACCTCCCCTGACCCAACTGTCACCGCACCCACCCCAACATGCCTCCTGCACTCCTCCTCCTCATTTTCCTCTCCACCATCCCAAAAATCGCCTCCCTCTACCCGCCTACCCCCCCAAAACAGCTCTACATTGCCCCTTCACTACTCCCCTCTCCCCACTACGGCACTCACCACCTCCTCCTGCTACTCCACTCCCCCGTCGACCCACGTGCCACCACTATCAGACCCACACGCTCCTACACTTCCCATTCCCATGCCACCTTCCTCACCCTTCTCCTTCTCCTATCTGCTGGGGACATCTCCCCGAACCCTGGCCCCTTGCCACCTCACCCCTCCTCTAGGGACCCCCCTGCTCCCGCCAGCTGCCGTAACCCCCTCAACCTCATATCTGTGCCCCTTCTCCCCGCATCCATCCCCCCTCTCTCGGTTGCACT
This sequence comes from Staurois parvus, assembly GCF_062004578.1. Taxonomy (NCBI): domain Eukaryota; kingdom Metazoa; phylum Chordata; class Amphibia; order Anura; family Ranidae; genus Staurois; species Staurois parvus. The sequence continues at coordinate 2,861,734 of NW_028317853.1, read as the reverse complement.
CCTGAACGCCCGCTCGGTCTGCAACAAACTTACTGCCATCCATGACCTCTTTATCTCCCGCTCCCTTAACCTCCTAGCCATCACCGAAACCTGGGTACAGGACACTGACTCCACCTCCCCTGCGGCACTCTCCTATGGAGGTCTCGTCTGGTCCCATTCACCAAGACTGAGCGGTCACAAAGGTGGTGGGGTCGGCCTGCTCCTATCACCGCTGAGCACCTTCCAGGTCCTCCCTAATCCTCCCTCCCTAACTTTCTCCTCCTTCGAGGCTCACTGCATCCGGCTCTTCTCACCCACCCCCCTAAGGATCGCAGTGATCTACAGGCCTCCCGGATCCATACCCCGCTTCCTGGATGACTTCGCTGCCTGGCTTCCCTTCTTCCTCTCCTCTGAGCTACCAACCATCATCCTCGGGGACTTCAATATCCCCATCAATGACAACAGCCCGGCTACTTCCCAATTCCTCCACCTAACCTCCTCCTTCGCGCTCACACAGCACACTCAATCCTCCACCCACATCATTGGGAACACCCTGGACCTCGTCTTCTCCCACCTCTGTACCCTCAACCAGTTCTCTAACACCCCCTTCCCTCTCTCCGACCACCACCTCCTCACGTTCTCCATCTCCCCTTCCCCTAACTCCCCCCCCCCAGAGCGCCAAACCATCACCAGCCGCAACCTGAACCCGGCCCCCCTCCACTCAGCTGCCGACCGCCTACACGACAGCATCCTTCCACTGTCTTGTCCTGACCTAGCCACTAACACGTACAACGACTCACTATCAGCTACCCTAGACTCTCTGGCACCCCTAACCACACGCTACATCAAACCCAGACCGCTCCAACCATGGCAGAACGACCACACTAAATGCCTCAAACGTCGCAGTCGTGCGCTAGAGAGACTATGGCGCAAAACCAGGTCCCCCCGTTCATTCTCCCTCTACAAATCTGCCTTCCTCACTTACACCTCCTCCCTCCACGCCGCCAAGCAGGCTTACTTCGTAAACCTGATTAACACCCTCTCCTCCTGCCCTCGCCGACTCTTCTCCACCTTCAACTCCCTGCTCTCTCCCCCCCCTCCTCCACTCAGTACCTCACTCACCGCCCACGAGATTGCCACTCATTTCCACAATAAAATTGATGCTATCCGTCAGGACATAGTCAACTCGCAATCTACCTCCCCACCTAGCCTCCCCCCCCCTATCTCCCCCTCATCTCTTCCCTCCTCTGACCTCGCAACCGCACTGCCCCCCTCCACACCCAAGACCCCGCTTACCGTAACCCCACCAGCTCTGCACTCCTTCAGCCCCACTACCACTGAGGAAGTCACCAGGGTCTTCTCTGAAGCCCGCCTCACTACCTGCCCCCTAGACCCTATCCCCTCTCGACTCCTCCAGTCACCCCCCTCTTCCCTCATCTGCTCCCTCACCCACATCTTCAATCTCTCCCTCTCTACCGGCGTATTCCCCTCCCCCCTAAAGCATGCGCACATCACCCCCATACTCAAAAAGCCCTCCCTGGACCCCTCTGACCCAAACAACCTCAGACCCATCTCCCTGCTGCCACTCACTTCCAAACTCCTGGAGCGCTTAGTCTACAACCGCCTAAGCGCCCACCTAACTGACAACAACCTCCTTGATCCACTACAGTCCGGCTTCCGTCCCCTACACTCCACCGAAACCGCCCTCCTCAAAATCACCAACGACCTACTTACCGCCAAAGCCAAAGGCGACTACTCTGTCCTCCTCCTCCTGGACCTCTCCGCGGCCTTCGACACAGTTGACCACCCCCTCCTCCTTAATAAACTATTCTCCCTTGGCATCAGAGACACCGCTCTCTCCTGGTTCTCCTCTTACCTATCCCGACGCTCCTTCAGCGTTTCCTACAATGGTGCCACCTCCCCTTCCCTCCCCCTCTCTGTTGGGGTCCCCCAGGGCTCTGTCCTTGGACCCCTTCTCTTCTCCATCTACACCTCCTCCCTTGGCAAACTCATACACTCCCACGGCTTCAACTACCATCTCTATGCTGATGACACTCAAATTTACCTCTCCACCCCTCACCTCACCTCCACTTTCTCCGCCCGCATCACTCACCTCCTAAACGACATCTCTGACTGGATGTCGCTCCATTTCCTCAAACTCAACCTCTCCAAAACCGAGCTTCTCGTCTTCCCTCCTGCCCGCGCCCCCCCCCCCATCCTATCCATCACTACTAACATCACCACCATCAATCCCGCCCCGCAAGCCAAAGTCCTTGGGGTCATTCTGGACTCTAACCTCTCCTTCCAACCTCATGTCAAATCACTGACAAACACATGCAGGCTCCACCTCCGCAATATCGCCAAAATACGCACCTTCCTTACCCCAGACACCGCTAAACTACTTGTGCACTCCCTGATTATCTCACGCCTTGACTACTGCAACTCCCTCCTCACCGGCCTACCCCAGTGCAAACTCTCCCCGCTTCAGACCATCCTGAACTCAGCTGCCAGACTCATCCACCTCACCAGCCGCTCCACCTCTGCCACCCCCCTCTGCCTCTCCCTCCACTGGCTCCCTATCGCCCAACGCATCAAATTCAAACTACTCACTCTGACCTACAAAGCCATTCACAACACTGCCCCTAACTACCTCACCGACCTGATTCCCAAGTACCACCCTACCCGTACCCTTCGCTCTTCACAGGACCTCCTTCTATCTTGCTCCCTGGTCTCCTCCTCACACGCACGTCTGCAAGACTTCTCCAGGTCCTCCCCCATCCTCTGGAACTCACTACCCCAATCCATCAGACTGTCACCTTCCCTCCTCACCTTCAGGCGCTCCCTGAAAACCCACCTCTTCAGGGAAGCCTACCCCACCCTCACCTAACTGCTGCTCTCCTCCTACCACTCCATCCCCCACAGCCACTTCCTCCTGTACCACTACCCCCTCCCTCCCAGATTGTAAGCTTGAAAGAGTAGGGCCCTCTTACCCCTCGTGTGCTGTTCGTAGCTGCTGTAATGTTTCATGTATTGTCCCCCCCTCTATTGTACAGCGCTGAGCAAACCCTTTGGCACTATATAAACTCAATGTAATGTAATGTAATAATGTGCAGTACAGCAAACAAGGAGTTAAAGAAGAAAGCATTGTGTTGCTTTTTTACCACCTGCTTTAACCCCTTGGACCCCCCAGAAGCATGCAGTTGCAGAGTGGCCCCCTTTACTTGAATGGGTCGAGACTGGCAGGCAGTAGCACCCACCAAAAGCAACAGGGGGTTTAATTCCTGCTAAAGTAGGTAGGGATTGGGGGCAGTAAAAACTACGACTGAACCGCAGGGTTTTACCCCCCCCCCCCAATTGTACATGTGAACAAGCCCTAAGGGTGCCGCTGCAGGATGCAACTAAGGGCTCATTCACAAGTGCAGCAGACACTGCTGTTCCTCTGAAAAGCGATCCAAGTGTGTTTGACAGATGGTGAGGAGGTGATATATTGCATATGATTAAACCCACGATTGCCGTGTAATGCACGCAATTGCGATATGGTAGTATGGCAATTTGAAGTTTAAATCAGGTGTTAGGAGGCGACACTGGGCGACTGTTCCTGGTGATCTTTGACTTCTCTCATGTTGTTCAGGTAGAGCTCCACCTCTTTAGTGTTGCCCACCCCTGATCCACGCTGTCCGGGCCTCTGTGCGTGCTCGCATTCTCCACAGCGGCCGGGCCTCTTCTCTCAGCTGAAGGCCATGATCCCAATAGAGCTAGCTCTTCCCTGGGTCAGGCTATTTATCTCCTGTCCCAGCATTCTTCTCTCTCAAGCCAGCTAGAACGTGTAGTTTGTGGCAACCCAGCTGTTTGGACTACATGTCCCATGATCCCCTACTCTCAGTAGTGATCTCTCTGCTTCCAGTAAATGATGTTGCAATGACTAAGCTGAGCATTAGAGGGAATCAAACTGAAGGCAGTCTTTGTTAAATGATAAGTTCACCTTTTAGTAAAAAAAAAAATAAATGCACATTTTTTTTTGCAGGTAAAAAAATGTGCATTTATTATTTTTGTCTGCAGGAGCCTGGAAAGCATTGCACCATCAATCAGCAGATCGCTGGTGCCATGCAGGTCTCCTGCAGACCTGTCAGAATATCTGCTTGCTCATACAGGATGTATGAGCAAGCAGATATATTGACATTAAAAATCAATGAACTACCACAGCGCTCCACAGCACCGTGGTAGTTCATTGAGGACTACAAGCTGAAAGCCATTAAGGCTGGCAGGACTTGTAGTCTCTCATTCACAGAATGTTGTGAATGAGTGAAGTGGCTGGAGCTCCGTGCGACCACTTTTTGTAAAAATTTGACAGGTACTGGGGGGGGGAGGAGATGAACTTATCCTTTAAAGAATGTCCCACGATGACACGGGCAGACTATCCAGCATCTGGCTACACTTGCAATATCCCGAAAAATCTGTGTGTGTAAAAACTGGCTATAGAACTCTAGTAAATGAATGCAAAGGCCAAAAAAATTGTCAATATATAAATAAACAATAAAGTTCTTGGCTAGGTCTACACAGGCAAACATACAATATATCTCCTTTGTCGGAGCACCGGGGCCCACCTCGATTCTCAGCTTATGGTGACAGGCCCATATGCAGTACTTAGCTCTTTAACTTTTCTGCATACTACAAACAAAGGATTGGGCACAACTGACAATAGTGCTTGTTATTGCAGGACAAGGGAGGACAACTTACAGTAAGCATACTTCTATATAAGGCTCATTACTTGCTTTTATTGGGTAATGTAATGTATTGCCACCCTAGGAGTTGTTTGCCACCCAGCCCCCACAGTTAGATCCTCAGTGAAGGAGACAAAAGATCCTTCACCAGACCAGGACTTCAGGACAGTGCCCTCCAGAAAAAAATCCATCAGTAATCTTCTCCAGGCCCCCAGCTCAGCACCTTCCAAGGCCTAAGCTGCAATTCTTGTGTCCGTATAGCTGACCACAGGGGCAGCAGCCCCACGCATATTGGAACTCTCCTCTAAAGAGGAGAGAACACTCTTGATGTCTGGATATCCACTGGATATCTGACTCTCCCTGCCATGTATTCTGGAAGCTTCTCCCGGAAGCAGGTAGGAGAAATCAAATACCCAGCTTAGAAAGCAGACAGAGACAATAAATCACTTCTCCACTGACTACAGTAAAGCCAAAAACTAAATTTAGCTTAACAGCCTAATTAGAGGAGGTTGCTACATAATGTAAAGCTGTGACAGCTGGAGAGGTTGCTGGTATATGCAAATAACATTTTTCGATTCATTTACAGCCAGCTTTCCTTATGCCTGTTAGTTATCCTAGAAGCCGGTGGCCCTTGTAGCAGGCTATATGTGGACTTGGCACAGCTGATTAAGTTGCATGTGCCTAGGGCATCAATTAGGCAATACAATGATATAAAGGCAGAATATGTGAAACCACCATATGGTAAAATTACCTTTTGTCCTTCTACAAGCGATACTTGAAAAATAAGACTAGATGTCATTTTTTTACTTTATTAACAGAAATACCTGTGATTATTCACCTGTATCTTTCTTATTTTTTTTTTTAGTTTTTTTCTGTTATTTTGACACAATTGCTCAAAGGGGCTCCACCAGAACACTAAACAAACATAATTCTATATTCCTTGTTTCCTTCTCGCCTTGGTAAACATGTACACGCGATTTGCCTCACCGTGACCTCTAGCAGACACTGGAGGAATGGTGCTTCCCAGGCTGAGAACAATGGGCTCTATTTCATAAGCTTCGTAAATGCTAGAGGTAGCCTAAGTCAAGGAAATAATTAGGACTTGGGAAGATTCCTTAGTAGTTAATGAGGCCATGGGGAATGTGTGACTGATTGACACAACACTGTATATAGTGAACCTATGGAATGACACCTGGAACACTGTCAAACATGTTTAATGGCTTTAAAAGAATGGTAAAATGGAAAATAAGTCAATGAAAATTACTTCTGGAATATAGGTTTATCCAAAGACCCATGATTATTCTTTTTTCTCTTTATTTGACGTTGCATATGGGTCTAGTGTGGTACTCAACATCAAAAACCATACCACTACAATGATACAAAACAGACGGCTGTTTAGTTAATATTTGCACTCCATTACATGCCATATTTTAGAGAATTTCATGCTCTCAAATTGCAAAGCACTATAAAATGAAGTGTGCAGAGCAGTGACACTCAGGTTAAAACAAAGGCACCTCTCTACAGTAGAGTTCCACTACAGCAGATGATGTTCTAAGAAGCCATGCCACAATGTTAGAGGTCCAGAACAACAGTACACTTCAGGCAAGAAAAAGTGCACTCCAACTAGAGAGGTTTAAAAACAATAGAAATTCACAACTAGAGTTTTCAAAAAGGTGGCATCCCAACAGGCCCTATCTGGGACAAAAATAGGCCCAGGCATTTTAGACTGAGCAGCCCAGAGTCCTTCCCTTTCAGCCCAGTGGCGGAATGCAAGTGCGACCTTGCAATCCTGGTGTTTCCGCCACAGGTGTCAGTAGGTTTTTATTTTATCTTTTTACCATTTTTTTTACAATTTTTTAGGAGCCCCTTTTGGGGGGCTTTGGTGAGATATCAGGGGTTTAAACAGACCTTTGACAACTCACCTTTGAGACAGAGAAAGGAAGTTGAGGACACAGTCCTCAATCTCCATCTGTGCAGCCTTAGCTGCACAGAATGAATGGACAGGAATAGTTCTGTACAGAACTTCCCATTCATTCATAAACTGAAGTTTAGTAAACACAGTTTACTATGCCTCATATATGAATGGACAAAGCCAGTGATCAGTACCAATCCCTTGCTGCCCATTTAGACAAGGAAGGGGCCAGTAAATGATATATTTACAAGCCACTTCCCTGCTCTCCATCCTGCTCTCCATCCTAACAGATCCCCCGCAGCAGCTTGTGGGAGAGGGGGGAGCCTGGCAGTGCTGCAGGGGACAGGAGAGAGCACAAAGGAGCTCAGAGAGAGCACAGGGGGACAAGGAGAGAGGACAGAGGCCTGGGGGCAGCAGAAAGAAGATTGATAGGAGTGGCGGCATATAGAGGAACAGATTCTCCCGCTTCTCTCCTGCAGCCACTGAATGCCTGCAGGAGGAAGAGGAGGAGAAACAGGCAGGAGGAAAATGGATGGATCAGTTCCTCTATAGGCCTCCCCCACCGCCCCTCCTATCCAGGTGGCCCCAGCCCACCGGGAAAATGCCTGGTGTGCTCTATGGCCAGTCTGAGCTTGCATCCCAATGCTAACAGTCAGGAAATATTAGCAGGCCTACACATGGGGCCCCAGGATATTTTTTATTTACATACAAGGGGGTCCCAGTACAATCCCAACACTGTAGAAAAAAAATCCCTAAATAGCCTTAACTCTAACACAAAAGGTTGCAGAACCATGTCATCGCTACATTAATGGTTCCAAAACAAGTGCACCACATTTACAAGAAGTTCCAAAATAATGTCAGCTCTGTACTAGAAATTTCAAAGGAATGCCACACTTACAATTCCAATAGCAAAGACCCTAGAATAAAGTTGATGTCCCAGAGTAACACCACTGCTACACTAGATGTCTGAGAGAAGAGTAAAGCCCTACACTAGAGTTTCTAGCACAATGCAACAATGTAACTGCTACATAAAAGACCTAGCCCTGGTTCACACTGGTGAACTTTCAAATCGCATGACAAGTCCCATCCTATTGTCAGCAATGGAACCATTCAAATTGGTGCGACTCTGACTTTGCAGTGCCATACTGATTTGAAAAAAAATGTTCCTGCACTATTTTTTGCAATTTCAAGTGCAATTTGCATAGACATTTGTGCATTAAGTCCCACAGATATCAACCAAGTCACACCTGAAGTTGCACTGACGTGTGGCTTTGAAATTGTACGACTTCAAGTGAAGTTGCACGATTTCAAAGTTGGATCCAGTGTGAATCAGGGCTTAAACAAAATGGTGATCATCTGCACACAGACAGCGACTCCCTGTTGCATAAACATGAATGAGATGGGCAAAAGATGGCTTTAGCTCCTGTTCTCCACCTGTAGAGAACTCCTCAGTCTATTCACAAGCTGATCGAATGGCCCCCAAACCAGTGGCAGTTAAAGCGCTACTATTTTTATTATTTTGGGCTACATGTGCTACACGAGTCCATGATTGATAACACTCCTATGCAAGAGATTCCAGAACAATATTACCTTTATACAGGAGATTACAGAACAACAAGAATACAGTAATGTCATCAGAAGTTTCCAAAAAAAATATCACGCTACACTTGTCTCTGAATAACGTCATTCCTAAGGAACAGGTCCAAAAACAATGTCACACAACAATAGAGGTTCCGTAAGAAATGAACCCTATGCCACAACCCCCAAATGAAGGAATTCCTATACTCAAGGTCTCAGAACACTACAATAGTTTCTTTGCTAAAGGGTGCAGAATAAAGGAACCACTATTCCTGATGTCCCAGAATAAAAGAACCCCTATAGTAGAGGTCCCAGAAAAGGAAACCCTATACTGAAGGCCACAGATAAATAACATTCTATAATAGAAGACCCAGAATAAAAATGCTATTACTCTGCAGGTCCAAGAAAAAAAATATTAATAACAGAGGCCCAAGAATAAAGGAACTCACATGCTAGAGGCTGCATAATAAAGGATCCCTTAGAAAAGAGGTCCAAGAATAAACTTCTATACTATAGGTCCAAGACTAAAGTACAGTTGTGACCAAAATTATTCAACCCCCACTGAAATTGAGTGTTTTGGCCAGTTTGACATTGCTTTTGATCATTCAGTCATCTTGCTTACATTTACATTAAAGAGGCACTTGTAGGTCAGACAAATATAACATAACAGTTATAATGAAATAACCACAAATGTCTTTTCTGTGCTCACAGCATTATCAGTTTTATTCAACCCCCAAGTGACATTCAATCTTAGTACTTAGTACAGCATCCTTTTACAGTTATAACAGCTTTTAAACGTGAAGCATAGCTTGACACAAGTGTCTTGCAGCGATCTACGGGTATCTTCGCCCATTCTTCATGGGCAAAGGCCTCCAGTTCAGTCACATTCTTAGGCTTGCGCACTGCAACTGCTTTCTTTAAGTCCCACCAGAGGTTCTCAATCGGATTTAAGTCTGGTGACTGCGATGGCCACTCCAAAATGTTCCAGCCTTTCCTCTGCAACCATGCTCTAGTGGACTTGGAGGTATGCTTGGGATCATTGTCCTGTTGAAAGGTCCAACGTCTCCCAAGCCTCAGGTGTGTGACGGACTGCATCACGTTTCCATCCAATATCTCCTGGTACTGAAGAGAATTCATGGTACCTTGCACACGCTGAAGCTTCCCTGTACCTGCAGAAGCAAAACAGCCCCAAAGCATGATTGACCCTCCACCATGCTTCACAGTAGGCAAGGTGTTCTTTTCATCATAGGCCTTGTTCTTCCTCCTCCAAACATAGCGTTGATCCATGGGCCCAAACAGTTCTAATTTTGTTTCATCAGTCCACAGAACACTATCCCACAACTTTTGTGGTTTGTCCACATGGCTTTTGGCATACTGCAGTCGACTCTTCTTATTCTTTGGAGACAGCAAGGGGGTACGCCTGGGAGTTCTGGCACGGAGGCCTTCATTACGCAGTGTGCGTCTTATTGTCTGGGCTGAAACTTCTGTACCCACATCTGACAAATCTTTTCTCAGTTCCTCAGCAGTCACACGGGGACTTCTCTCCACTCTACGCTTCAGGTAGCGCACAGCAGTCGAAGTCAGCATCTTCTTTCTGCCACGACCAGGTAGCGTTTCAACAGTGCCCTTTGCCTTGAATTTGCGAATGATGCTTCCTAAGGTGTCTCTTGGTATGTTTAACATCTTTGCAATCTTCTTATAGCCATTGCCCTTCCTGTGAAGAGAAATCACCTCTTCTCTTGTCTTCCTGGACCATTCTCTTGCCTTCACCATGTTTGTAACCACACCAGTAAATGTCTAGAAGGAGCTGAGTATCACAGTCATTTTAAAGCTGCCTAATTGGTGCTTATTATGCTTGATTGCTGCTCGGTGACATCCACAGGTGTTTTCAATACCTGATGGAAAGCACCTGTATGAACCTCTGTTCTTCAGAGTGGTAGTCTTTAAGGGGTTGAATAATTGTGGCAATGAAGAAACCACATAAGAACCATTTACTACTGTATTACATAAACAATTGATGTCATTTTAGTTGCATTTGGGTAGTTACAACGTCCTTGTAGGATTTGATTCTGAATACAATTCCAAATGTACACTATAGTCCCTAAACCCCTTTACAGCATTGGGGGTTGAATAATTTTGGTCACAACTGTAAGTTTTCTGCTCTAGAGTCCTTTTTTCTCCTCTCTTCCTGTTCTCACAGGAGACTCAAGCAGCAACGGTAGACATAGGCTCCTGCTGTCGTCAGTCAGATCCTGTGAGGAGGGAGCTGTAGCTGAGCCATGTTACACATGTCTATGGTAGCACACAGCCTGGCTCAGGAGCGCACCTGCACGTGTGCCTCCATAGCGTATGGCTTGCTAGGGGAGCACATGCAGAAGAGGAAATGCGGAAAGCACTGGTGTGGAATGCCAGAAGAGGAGGTAAGGGATTGCTCTGTGTAATACTATCGCACAGAGCAGTTAAGTATAAACCTCTTTTTTTATTTTAACTAAACAAAGGGATTACAACCACTTGATTCAGAATAAAAGAACTCCTATATTGGAGGTCCTGGGAAAAAGGAACCCCTATACTGCAGTTTCAAGATAACATTAGCCTAGAGATCTCAGAATAAATCCAGAATAACTCCTATAATAGGGGTCAGAGAAGCAAGGAACCCCTATAATGAAGGTCGCAGAATAAAGGAAACTCTACATTAGAGGTGCCATAATAAAGTTAAACATGTACTAGAGATCTCACACAAAAGAATCCCAATACTAGAAGTCCCAGAATAAAGTAAACTCTACCCTAGCTGTTCCAGAATAACGAAATACCCACAGTAAAGGTTCCCAAATAAAGGAATCCCTACAGTGAGGTCTCAGAATAAAAGAACATTTATATTAGAGGAAACTATGTTAGAGGTCCTAACAGGGGCATTTTCTAAATGCTGTGTGCAGGATCATAAGTTAGGCCCACTTCCTGTAACGCTGGGAGACCCCCTACTGACCACACCTACCACACCCACAAAATTACGCCCCTTTTCAATCCATAATCAAACTGTATCAACGATATGTAAAGGTTAACAATACTCACAATCGTAATTTGCCTATCTTTATAGCTAAAAAGTCATAAAAGTGTGACAAAATGTGAACATGACTAGGATAATGAAAGACCTGGGGCACCCTGGGATAGAAAATAGAAACAAGTTCTGTAGCACTCATAGGTGGAATGATTAAACAGAACTATTCGCTACATACAGTATATTGCACATGTAGCACCCTCCTAAGTAGCTAGGGGGAGCTAGAGTTCTAATTCTCAGGAGGACTGAGTAGCAGCCCAGGTGTAATAGGGGGTAAAATTTTGGTCAGGGGCTGAGAGGTTTTGCAGACCAGCTTTCCACCTGCACTAGAACTTTTGAGAAAGTTCTACAAGCAGTGGGCAGAGATGAGGAGTGGTTGATCTGCACTCTCAAGGGATGCTGGCAAATCCCCGCACAGGAGGCTTGGCATGGAGCCAGGACAGCCCTTAAGAGTGCTTGAGCCTGCTCAAGAGCAGGAGAGTTCGGGTGGAAGATGGAGAAGTGAGGCTTGTTGAGCAGGAGCCTGGGAGGGGGCCCAGATGGAGAGGGGCTCACCTACAGGCAGGGAAGCTTGGAAGGAGGAAAGCTCAGGACTTCACCGGCCCTCAGAGCGAGGACCACCTATGCAGCAGGGAAGGAGCTGCCCAACAGAAGGCACCACCCGGGGCTGTCATCTCTTAAAGTGACAAGCACTGGATCCCCTGTCCAGGGATTCACCCAGAACAGCTGGATAGAAGAGTATCTAGGGTCTGCGGGGGGTGCTACAGGAGATGCTGGCTAGCTCTCTAAGAAGAAGGATTTGCTTTTTGCTGCTAAAAGAGACTTGTACATAGTTCAGGAAGATTGTCCTCTGTTGCCATACCCTTGGACATCCCATACACCCCTTACACTATCGAAGTTCTAATTCCGCTAATAAAATCCAAAAAACAAGCTCAAGGACTGGTTACTGTCTCCTGGATTCAAATCTGGATTGGAGGATATGAGTTGCCAGGCTGTGCAGGACTATAGGGGTATCCAAACTTCAGCAACTCCTAAGGGGGTAGTGCTACACACACATATGCAAAAGACTTTGTACCCATAAAATACTGGTAACAGTGTGGAAGGAAACGTGTCCTCAGTGGTGTCTCCGGAAGTAGAAAACATCCCTGCATTGCAGTCACTGGGAGCAAAAAGTGCTGCTTTGTAGGTGTCAATAAGAGTTAAACCTTCTGCTGTGTTTGAGTTAAAAAATCAAAATCAAGCTGTACAAAGGCGGGGGGAGGCAGTACAGAGGGAGCAGTTGATGGTGGGGCCAGGCAATAAAGAGGGAGACAGGTAGCAAAGTTGTGCAGCGTTGCTGGGGACAGGCAGTACAGAAGGGGGGACACTTAATAGTGGAGAACAGGCAGTACAAGGAGATGACAGTACACCCAGGCTCCATCAGTCATCCCTAGGTCTCAGTTGTCCCCTTATTTCCTCTCCCAGTGTGGTCCCCACACTGACCTCGTCCTTGAGCTTGGGGCTCCCCCAGTATTTGGTATCAGATTGGCAGTCCTGTCCTTGGGGCTGCTTTCTCTCTCTCCGGTCCTGGTTGACTTGGGTCTGGGGGGCAAGGCTAAAGTCCGATGCTGCAGATGCAGCCAATCACATTGCAGCTTCCTCCCCTCTCTGGTCTCCCAGGCTGTGCTGTCCAATCAATTGGCGGGGAAGAGAGGGATCCAGCATTGCAACTACTATGCCTGGGCTAAGCTACTCTCGAACCTTAAAGGTATGCCATTAGCGAATCTTTAAGCTGTAGCAGCAACTAACAGACACATCTACAGCTAAAAGGACAGTTTCCTGGGCTGCTTCCTAAATCAAATCTCCAATGTGTGCATGGTATGCAATGAACACATTAATGGAATTCCAGTGGGTCCTAGAATAAAGAAACCCCAATACTAGAAGTCCCAGATAAAGCAATCATCGCCCACTCTGCTCCTCCCAACATATCTTCCTCTCTAGCTCCCTCATCACCTCCTTCCTTACTCGCCTCCAGGACTTCTCCAGGGCCTCTCCCATTCTCTGGAACTCCCTACCACAGTATGTCGGGTCAGCCCCCACCCTCTCTGCCTTTAGGCGATCTTTGAAAACTCACTTATTCAGGGAAGCCTATTCCACCTCCATCTAAGAACTGTACTTGAATCACCTGCACCAGATCATCCCCCGCAGCTACAGTATCACCTTTTGTATCACCTCCCCCTTCCTTTAGATTGTAAGCTCCACGAGCAGGGCTCTCCTATTCCTTCTGTACTAAAATGTATTGTAATTGTACTGTCTCCCTTGTATTGTAAAGCGCTGCACAAATTGTTGGCGCTATCTAAATCCTGTATAAATAACAGCAATCCCTATACTAAAAGTCCCAGAATAACATTGCCTCTTTACTAAAAGTCCCAGAATAACATTGCCCCTTTACTAAAAGTCCCAGAATAACATTGCCCCTTTACTAAAAGTCCCAGAATAACATTGCCCCTTTACTAAAAGTCCCAGAATAACATTGCCCCTATACTTAAAGTCCCAGTATAAAGCAATAAAGCAATAGTAGAAGTCCCAAAATAAAGCAACCCCCATAACAGAGGCACAGAATAAAGGACCTTTTTTTGTAATAGAGGTTTTGGAACAATATCACCTCTATGGAACAGTTCCCAAAACAATATCCTACATTAACAGTGCCAAAACTAAAGCTCCCCAACACTATCACGATAAGAAAGATGCCACTTTCAAATTTATAAAAATTGAAGTGGAGCTGTTGCATTTACTAAGGAATTTTTTTTTCAATTTGTCACACAAGTTGGACAATGATTAACAGCTGCACTTTTACATTTGTTTTCTAAACTCAATCCCAGTATATTTATGTTCCTATGTTCCCTTTGTGGCCCTTATACTCTCATTTGGAACCTTGGGCAAATGCGTGCATTGGTGCATATTAATGCAGCCCTCACAGTATTAGGCATTCATAAATAGCCCTTCCTGAGTGGATAATATTCTACCAAGCGGCTAAATCACAGCCAGAGGGCACTGCTCGCCCACATGCTATATGCTTCCAGCTAGTACACCTGTAAGAGAGAAGCGTTTGGATTTCTGCCCTTACTTACGGGTCAGGGAGTTCTTGGCTGTGATGAATGGGTATGGACAGAGACATGCTCCTGCTTCTATTATTGGCATCTGTTAATTTGCTAATGACTAAGTGGAGTGTGGAAAGACATGAATTGTATCATGGCGTGCTCATTCTGACTGCATGCTAATCTATACAGGAAATTTATTGACACTGCTGAGGATTAATAAAGTTTCGGTGTTAAGCAAGTTGTCGTCCCGCAGCCTGATTCCACTGACAGTATAATTAGTGACACAATTAACTGGTTATCGTATTAACACCTTTCATTCCTGTGCCTGGCGTTTCTGGAGAAATCTGATAGACAGATCTCACATCGATTTTAGACTGGAAATGTTAAGACATGTATGACGACAAAAGTTATGTCTGTCTTTACTACATCATGGATTTGCTTTACCCAATTAAGTTGGCCATACAACAGTAGAATTTTGTCCATACGGAAATTCTGAAAAAATTGCTATCAGAAGATATCATGTTGCCATCATTGAGTCAACTAATTTGTTCAAAAGTCCTAAAATTTTGGTCCAGGCCTGTTACTTGAATGCAATTCCAGACAAATTAAATAGGTTTCTTTTGTGCCTAGAACAATATGTGCAATTTTTTTCTTAACAAAAACCACATTCACAGTTAGAACATTCTTAGCTTTAGAAAAAAATTCATCCTATTCCTATCAATTTTCTCATCTTTACAGCCAAAAATGATTTGAGCCCACTATCCATTAGAAAATCAAACGTTCTGAAAATTTTAACTTTTTACCCAAAATTCTATTGGTGCATGGCCATCTTCAGGCAATGTTTATCTTTAGTAAACATGCAATGTGGGATCATCATGAATTTGTTTTCAGCCTTTGGGCTTTGCTGATTTTACTTATCAGTTGCTTGCCAGCCTTTAGAATCACCTGCATCTCCAGCATAATGTATTGTTGGTCAATTATATGTAATGTGATCGTACTTATCTTACTAGTACTTATAGGTGGACCTATGTCTTGTACATGTTAATATCCCCTTGACCCTGCCTTCCTAGCAACAGCCGTTAGAACCCTCTAAAGCTTACTATTTAAGAAGACTAACCTTTTCCTGGCATTTATTGGCCAACTTCGCAGATACTTCAAGGCCTGAGCTCTTGCAAGATGAGGACTGTGCATGACCGTAGACAATACAAAAACCACATTCACAGAACATTCTTAGCTTGAGAAAAAAATTCATCCTATTCCTATCAATTTTCTCATCTTTACAGCCAAAAATGATTTGAGCCCACTATCCATTAGAAAATCAAACGTTCTGAAAATTAAACATTTTTACGCAAAATTCTATTGGAGCATGGCCAGCTTCAGGCAATGTTTATCTTTAGTAAACATGCAATGTGGGATCATCATGAATTTGTTTTCAGCCTTTGGGCTTTGCTGATTTTACTTATCAGTTGCTTGCCAGCCTTTAGAATCACTTGCATCTCCAGCATAATGTAGTGTTGGTCAATTATACGTAATGTGATCTAACTTATCTTACTAGTACTTATAGGTGGACCTATGTCTTGTACATGTTATTATCCCCTTGACCCTGCCTTCCTAGCAACAGCAGTTAGAACCCTCTAAAGCTTACTATTTAAGAAGACTAACCTTCTCCTGGCTTTTAATGGCTCGCTTCGCAGATACTTCAAGGCCTGAGCTTTTGCAAGATGAGGACTGTGCATGAGCCGTAGACAGTATTTGGTGGCATCTACCTAAGCAGCCTGTAGGCAGGTGCAGTTTGTCCTCCCCCTATAGGTGTTGCTGTTTTGGCAAGCACTGTGCATATAGAGGTTGAGAGGAGCCGTTTATTCCTCTGAAGCTTTCATCAGGGGAGCAGCCATAAGACTGGAAGCTTCTGCACTGAATGACCTCTGCAGCCATCTTTCGTGAAGGCATTGCAAAGTAGGGACAGGTTCCCCGTTGGCTATGGACAGTGCATTTAGTATCGGTTTTGGTCGAGGAGGGATAGTGCAGGGAAAGCAAGCCTGGCTCTGCTATCTGAGAACTCTAGAGAGCTGGGACAAGGATCTTCCTAACAGTCTAATAAGGCTCATGCACTGCTACTCTGCCTATTAGCCACCACCTCCATCAGATGCTGCTTCAGTAATGTAAACCTATTCAAGTGCCCTCTCCAGTGCAAAGACTGAGTTCAAGTATCGCAACGTGTAAAGAGCTGCTATACCCTGGTTACCTGTCATATTTAGGCACTGTTGTCATATTGTTTGAAACTGTGGAGTGAGCACCTTGCCCCTGGCTTCCACATGTTAATTGTCATTTCTACCTATCCAAATAACTATTGTGCCACCACACTTGGTCTCTGAGTATCTTTTGCTCCACTTTGGGTATCAATCAATTGATCTCACCTACAACTCAATGCCTTTGACTCACCCACACCCTGCCTCTAACCATGGAGGATCAGTGGACTCCAGATAACCTACTGCTATCAGGAAAACATTTGGTAGGCTAGAACTGATGTAAGAAGAACACTTGGTAACCTGGAACTGCCGTAAGGAAAACTTTGAGACTACATTTACAGTTGCATTGTGGGAATGTGCATGTTACTGCAGTGCACAGCAAACGATGCACAATGGTGTGCTGCGGTGCCGTTCATTTTGTATGGCATCCCAATACACCCTGTATTCTGAATGGAACCCAATACACCTTGTAATCTGAATGGCACCTAATACACCTTTCTAAAAACACCTGCATGGCAGTTGAGGACATCACACAATGGTATATTCTCAAAGCTCTGACAAAGAGCAAAGAATCACATTGCCACCGGCCAGAGAAGTACGTACTTCATTTTGATAGAATTACCTCCCATTCCAGCCTTAACACATGAAGATGCAGAGTATCTCCCCAAAAATAGAATTCCCTCTCCTGTTGTGGTGACAACTTAAAGAAGCTGGAAATCACCGAAGCAGCCACCAATACTCCTGTGATCTCCACTTGCTTCCAGGTCTCATGCCTAGCATCTGGCCTGCTGCATTCTGAATGCAGGTGGTCAGCTGTTTGGGCGCAGGAGCTATTCAGAGAATACTTTACACTTTTTGAGTAGAGGCAAAGTGTTCTCTAACTGGACAAGGTGAAGAGTGTGATGTCACTGGCCCACTTCTCCACCTCATCCAATCAGGATGCAAAGCTTTCTCTGTATGGTGCCCATGCCAAGCAGCAGACCTCCTGTGTTCACAATGCAGTAGAGCAGCAGCTTGGTGTAGGACCTGGTAGCAAGCGAAGGTCCCTGGAGTACCGGTGTCTATTTCAGTGATTACGAGCTTCCAGGGACATCGGTAAGGTTTAGTATATGCATAGTTATATTGGTCCAAGCTAGTACATTGCAACTACTGTATGTATAAAATTTCCTGATCTGGGATTCCTCTTTAAAAATTCCACTTTTCAAGAACAGTAAGCAGTACACGATGGAGATTCTAGCTTTTCCCTACACTGCTAAAAACTTAAAAAAAAGTTTGGGCTTTGGTTACACAATAAATCCTCCATTATTTCATTATTACAAGAAGATACATTGGCTGGTATGGAGATATCACAACATTCACTGCATGTCCTTTTACCTGAATCAATAAAAAAACTACAAGGTGCACATAACCTGATATTAAGAGGAGATAATGGTGATTTTTATCTTGCCTGGATATTTCCTACAATGCAGGACTGCTTTGGTGAACTGACATTCTTCAAACAGCATTTTTTCTTCTATGCTCTTTGTGGTGAGTCCACAACTGAAGGCGACTTGTATTATTACTGAACTTGGCATCTATGCCAAGGGAGAAAAGGTCGCTGAGAATGTTGAAGAATTTCATAAAATGTGACTCTTTGGTAAAGTACAGATCAGGCTGCAGCAGTGGGTTAAGAACTCCTGAGGCTATGGCATCTTTTCATCTGGAGAGGAAAACCTTACTTGGAACCTAAACAGCTTTGAAACACAATATACAGAGTAGGTTACGTTCCCCTGTGTAATAAAAGTTTAAAGCAATTGAGAAAAGCCTCAAGCAAGCAGATCATGCCATTCTAACTAGTCAGAACCGCAAGAATATCTGATGTCCAATATTTTTTTTATTACTGCTTATATTAAAGTGGAACCCAAAAACCAAATTCTCTAAGGACACTTTCTTCCAACATGAATGTAAAATAAGTTGCTGACATTTAGATTTTGTTTTTCAACAAAAGATATAGGACCCAGCATGAAAACTGCTATGTAATGTAACCTTGGTTGGCTTTAGAAGTAAAATGTGTGCAAAACCTGACCTTTATTTTTAATGCCTAATTGCTTCATAGGCATTCAGACAGGCATTGCCCAACTCTACATGTCTCCGCTCTCACCCCCAGCATCCAATGTACCTTTTTGGGTTAAAACTCCCCCAAAAAAAAAAATGCTGGAGTCCAACTTCAATCCTTAAAAAATGTTACTTATTAAAATTCAGCAGCACCAACAATAACAAGACCGCTAATGCATTTCAGCTTTGCAGCATTAAGGTGCTCGTGGTTTTGCTATCATCAGTTGCTGCTGATTTATAATCAGTAAAAGTGGATGAGGATCAAAGTCGGACTCCAAGATTTTTTGTTGCTTTGGATAGATCTTGCAGGGCAGATAGGAGCCCAGCTATTAGGCTGACACTCCATGCTGTATTGGCAGAGAGGTAGAGCTCCTTTTTTCTACTATTCAGTGTTAGAAGCCCAAACTCATGACCTACTACTTCTATGAAATACAACTCGTTCAAAGTGCAGAACTGGAAGGCATTTTCATAACTCTGAAAGAGAGCAAAGAGTGGACTTGCCCTCTGAAAGGTAGCTCCTTCTATGAAATACAACTGGCCCAAAGTGTCTAACAGGATCTGAAGGCATATACAGTATATAGTGACCACACTAATATACATACACATAATGAACACACTTGCATTGTGGATTGCTCTTCAGAAGGCATTTGACAGGTAGTGAGTAGGTGTCAAATCACCTCCTAACTATCTGCTTTAACCCCTTAACCCCCACACCAGCATTCCACAACCGCATGCATTGTACACGGTTGCAGTGTGCCCCGTTACAGTTAAAGGGCTCACATTCGAAAGGTGGTACTAGCCACCAAAATCAACAGCTTTTTGCAAAGCATCATGCTTGTGGCATATGCACACCCCCCTCTACTGCCTTTTGGGGAGTGGTTGGAAGCATTAAAAACACACGGTTGCCCTGCAACTGCAATTCTAAGGCAGACCATAGATGATTTGATTTTCTTTCCTGCAACCAACAGTCAGTGTCTCCCGCAGTGCTATAGTGTTCTCTAGGCAGAGGGGGTGTGGGGAGCCAGAACACGGAATATTGGGAGCGACTATAACCGCTGGCAAAAATCGGATGTATAAATCTGACATACTTGTTGTACCCAAGTCAATCGACGGATCTACTTGAGTACAATCTGCCTGCCCATAGATGGTTTGAATCTTGTCCGGTCCCTGCTGAACTGGCCAAGATTCAAACCATCTACAGTATGGCCAGATTAACTGAGGGCTTGAAATTCGTATCCAACCAAAACCTAAGTAAGAGTGTTTAAATATGCTTGGGACAAACATAGATCTATACACAGACGAAAATGTTAACTGCTTTCCCACCGTCCTATAACGGAACTACTGCTACAGGGCGGCAGGGGTGCGTATAATCACATATATATATACGTGATTTTGCATTTCCAGGTGGGGGGGGGTGGTCTCGGATGTCAATCACTAAGTCCCGTGATCACAGTGTATCACGGACGGGGGGGAGAGACCTACAGTGGGGATCAAAAGTTTGGGCACCCCAGCTAAAAATTTGTATTAATGTGCATAAAGAAGCCAAGGAAAGATAGAAAAATCTCCAAAAGGCATCAAATTACAGATTAGACATTCTTATAATATGTCAACAAAAGTTAGATTTTATTTCCATCATTTACACTGTCAAAATAACAGAAAACAAAAAAATGGAGTCTGCAAAAGTTTGGGCACCCTGTAGAGTTAATATCTTGTACTGCCCCCTTTGGCAAGTATCACAGCTTGTAAACGCTTTTTGTAGCCAGCCAAGAGTCTTTCAATTCTTGTTTGAGGTTTCTTTGCCCATTCTTCCTTACAAAAGTCTTCCAGTTCTTTGAGATTTCTGGGCTGTCTGTCACGCACTGCTCTTTTAAGGTCTATCCATAGATTTTCAATTATGTTGAGGTCGGGAGATTGTGAAGGCCATGGCAAAACCTTCAGTTTACGCCTCTTGATGTAATCCCCCGTGGATTTCGAGGTGTGTTTAGGATCATTATCCATTTGTAGAAGCCATCCTCTCTTTAACTTCAGCTTTTTCACAGATGGCATCAAGTTACCATCCAAAATTTGCTGAAATTTTATTGAATCCATTTTTCCTTCTACTTGTGAGATGTTCCCTGTGCCACTGGCTGCAACACAACCCCAAAGCATGATTGATCCAACCCCATGCTTAACAGTTGGACAGAGGTTCTTTTCATTAAATTCTGTGCCCCTTCTCCAAACGTACCTTTGCTCATTCCGGCCAAAAAGTTCAATTTTAACCTCATCGGTCCACAGAACTTGTTTCCAAAATGCATCAGGCTTGTCTATATGTTCATTTGCAAAGTTCAAACAATGATTTTTGTGGTGAGGATGTAGAAGAGGGTTTCTTCTGATGACTCTTCCATGAAGACCATATTTGTACAAGTATCTCTTTATAGTGGAATAGTGTACCACAACTCCAGTGTCTGCCAGATCTTTCTGGAGGGATCGTGCAGTCAAACGTGGGTTTTGAATTGTTTTTCTCACAATCCTGCGAGCTGTTCTGTCTGATATTTTTCTTGGTCTTCCAGATCTTGCTTTAACTTCCACTGTTCCTGATGACTGCCATTTCTTAATTACATTCCGAACAGAAGATATTGACATCTGAAAACGCTTTGCTATCTTCTTATAGCCTTCTCCAGCTTTGTGAGCGTCAACTATTTTCAGTTTCAGTTTTCTAGACAACTGCTTAGAAGAACCCATGGTGCTGATTGTTGGGGCAAGGTCAGATGAGTCTGGGCATTTAAAACCTTTGAGATTGACATCACCTGGTCTTCCCAGATGATGATTGAGAACAATCCATGACACTGGCAGGTCTCAGCTTTGCAAAGGGGGCAGTGCATGCTATAAATTCTGCAGGGTGCCCAAACTTTTGCAGACACCATTTTTTTGTTTTCTGTTATTTTGAAAGTGTAAATGATGGAAATAAAATCTAACTTTTGTTGACATATTATAAGAATGTCTAATCTGTAATTTGATGCATTTTGGAGATTTTTCCATCTTTCCTTGGCTTCTTTATGCACATTAATACAAATTTCTAGCTGTAGCTTTCGATCCCCACTGTATATGTAAAGCTCCTGCACACTGCTTTGTAAGGCTTTGCATAGCAGGGCCGTACAAAGCAGTGTGCTAACCGTGAAAACTACTCACACAGCACACAGTGAAACAGCACACAGTTAACTCTTTGATTGCCCCAGATGTTAACCCCTTCCTGCCCAGTGCCATTAGTACAGTGCCAGTGCTTTTTATTAGCACTGATCACTGTATTGGTGTCACTGGGGATGTCAGTGACAGTTAGTCAGTCGTCGTCGCCCCCCCATGTCAGAATGCCCGCTATAAGTCACTGATCGCCGCCACTAGTACAAATATTCTAGTATATATACTGCCATTTTTAGACCATATAACTTTCGTGTAAACCAATTAATTTACACGTATTGGGATTTTTTTTTCTAGCAAAGACATGTAGCAGAGTATATTTTGACCTAAATTTATGACGAAATTTGATTTTTAAATTTTTTTTACTGGATATGTTTAATAGCAAAAAGTCAAAAATATTGTTTTTTTCCTCAAAATTGTCGTTCTTTTTTTTTTATAGCGCAAAAAATAAAAAACGCAGAGGCAATCAAATACCACTGAAAGAAAGCTTTATTTGTGGGGGAAAAAAAGGACATAAATTTGAGTGCAACGATGCATGACCACGCAATTGTCAGTTAAAGTAATGTAGCGCATTATTGCAAAAAATGGCCTGATCAGGAAAGGAAGGGGGGGGGGGGGGGGTAAATCCTCTGGATGGCAAGTGGTTAAAAAAAGGAAAACTAAAAAAAAAAAAAAATTAAAAAAGGGGCAGACTTGGACACTGTATTTTTTCTGTTGTCACTTTGCTACTGTATGTTTCTAAAAGACCTGCCTTTGCTCCAGTACAATTAAGAGCCCAGCTATAATAAACGGCTTTATTCACTTAGTAGCATGAAGCTAAAGCCCAATCCAGTCAAACTTTTTATTTTATAAAACATGTAGTGCAGCGCTATAAATAATAAAATAATAGGGCAATAGGGCATCCCATTTCTCCAGGGGGTGCGGACTCCAAGCTGCACCAAACTGATCTCCGTCACTCTCCCGCAACTTGGAGTCCGCTCCCCCTGGAGAAATGGGATGCCCAAAATCTGACTTGTATCTTAGTGCAGACTTCTAGGAAAATCCGTGAGCCAATCACACTTTAGCAGACCCTCACCTCAGCCCTAAAGAGGACCTCTAGATGTGATACTTCATCGCCTTTATCTCTAAGAAGAGGTTATCCACTCCAGGCTGCATTCTTTTCAGGACAGAGGGGACCTCAGGCTTATTTGATTCCAATGCGCATTCATATTGTGCCTCTGGTGAGTGTGCAATCTTACCATTTTCCCCGCACATCACCAGATTACAGTTATCACTGGGATTAGAGTCACCTGTTTGGAATATTGATACCAACATCACTCTCTGCACTTATTTGAATATTTGTTTATGTGCATATAGTGCACAGTTGTTGGGACATATACCACCTAGTCCTTATATATTGTCACACGGACATTATTCATATTTTCTGCGTTTATTAGTAATTTATTTTCTGCGTTTATTAGTAATTTTTTATATTGTGTATTTTAAGCTGCAGGCATCCGCATCACATTTTATTATTTTATTATTTATAGCACTGTACTACATGCTTCATGTGATTTTTAGAAGGTTATATGGTTTTCCTTTTTAGTGTTCTAGCCGCTTTGCATCTTTAAGCGCTCGCAGAACCCTACCTTTTACATTAAACTTTTTATTTTGTTTTTGATAGGTGTTAGAGCCTTTGCCTTCATAATATGCTGTGACAGGTCCACTTTAAATACGCTGTCCTGTTTGAAGCAAGCCAAGTCTACAAAGCCACCGACCACCTTCATAAGAAAATAAGAAGAGGAGACGTGCACTTGGCTCCACAGAAAATTTCCACAGGAAAATTTCGAACACCTGACTAGTGCTGGCACAGAAGGCAATGCCTGTAGACTGCTAATGCGGTGCACTTGTCATACAATGCCCCATGGATGTATGTGCCAGAAAGCAGGAGTTTTTGTGAGCTTTAGCAGCAGGTTTGTGTGGGATGGAAGTCTTGGCAGCAGAGCAGGATCCGCTTTCCAAGAGAGGAGAATTCAGGTTCACAGTTCTCCCCTACCTGCTGTGCATGTGCCGCTGTGCGACTCTAACCAGAAAGTTTGCATGGCTACATAGGATTATCAAATATTATTTTCATGTCCATAAAAAGTTTACTTACAACAGGTCTCAGGGCCTAGCCAGTGCATAACTGCATGGCCACTTATTTATTTTTTCTCCTTATGTTTGTCTCACTTTCACTTATGTGTGTGCTTTTATTTCCTCACTGGATGGAGGACGTGGGTTCTTGGGCCTGCCCTGATGTCTAGGGGGAGGATGTGTGGCCCTTAGGTTCCTTCCTCCCCCCATCCCTGGGAGGGCCTCTCTTCCGGAGAGGCCCTCAACCAAGTACTTGTTGGCCAGCTTCGGCTGATTACCAAGTTCACCAGGCCTTTTGGCCAGGTGGACCATGTTGGAAACCCTTTGTCACTGTCAGGAGCCTTGCACACCGGGGGTTCAGGGTAGAGGTCCTGCCCCTTCGGGAGGTGGAATAAAGGCACACCCCTAAGTGCACTTTTTTGTGTTGGTGTTTTTACACTTTTTGTACACTTATCGGGTTTTTGTTTTTGCGCACCTCCATGGATTAAAAAAATAATAAATTTACTTACAACCCCGATTCCCATAATTCTTTTAATAAATATGAGTGTGTGCTTGACACATACAATTTCTATTAGGCTACATGCACCTGACCATAAGAATTTTATGGATCATACAGGTTTGGTTTTTCTGTGTAAATGATCAGTAAAATGTTTGCATTTAGATACATTTTGAAGCGTAAAGATGCCTATGTGTTTAAATGCCTAAACTTCTATAAGCCTTCTTCCTCTGTGATACGGGGTAGCTCAGGAATGACCGCCAGCCAGTTTGGTGAAAGCAAAAACAGTTCATTTATTTGGTTTATGAAAAACAAAAGACGGCTTACTTCAGCAAAAGAAGCTAAATCATAAGCTCACCACAATCTTCGGTCCCATACAGGGGGTTAGGCTTCTCCATATCAAGGGTGCCAGGCAGGCCACATTGGGGGATCAACAGCCTGTGTCTCAGTTTGTCCGAGAGTTTCCACTTGCCTCACAGCCTGTAAGTCTCTCTCTCTCTCTCTCTCTGCTACCATTTAAGCCTCCCTCACCTGGGATTTGACCCTCTTGGGACCAAAGTCCTGGTAGTCTCTGCAAAGGTCTCCCTTAAAGAGACCACACCGCAAATATCGGGGAAATGTATCTACCATCCAGGACAAACTTCCGGTGTCCTGTACACCTCCTACTCTGTTTTTCAATCCCCGAATGCACCTTTTGCATCTAGGTATTGTGGATAAATGCGTTTACACACACATATGCAAAAAAAAGCATGTTCTCAGATGCAGATTTAACATTTTTGGTTACGGATCTGAACATGCATGTTTGCGCACCTGTGTGCATGTCCCAATTGAAAACAATACCCCTGCATTTATGTCTGTAAAGAATAAAAAGCTTTGAATTGTGTTTTGCTATAACATCAGGAAACGAATCCTGTGAAAAGCCATGCAGCTATCACTGGAATGTATGTAGAGAGGAAACTGCTGCACAAAGCATGAAAGACATCGGCAGCACTGGTGAAAAGGCAATTGTTTTTGGTGCACAGTGCTTTTTCAGGTGTAGTTCCTGCAGGTATTGCTGATATTGTAGGGCTAGGAGGCTGTGGACGTGAGCACTGCCTCTCCTCTGCCATATATGGCTGTGGTGAGGGAGAGGTACTGGGACCAGCGTCATTTGGGAGGAGGAGGGGGCCACCCGCCGGAGTGAAGAACTCCGTTACTTTGCGGGGCCCCTCTTTGATCCTGCACTTCCCCATCCTGATTGATCGGGTCCCACACTGTTAATACAGGTGCCAGGCAGGGAGGGAACTGTCAGCTCCGTCCCCCGTCACGGTAAGCCGCTGTATATGCGGGCGGGTCCCGGAGCTCCTGTTCTATGAGGCCATCTCTGTCCAGAGCCGGCTATTTGCCCTGCAAAGTGCTTTTTCAAAACAAATGTCATTAAATGTACTTTAAGCCACCAGTCACATCAAGCCCGATTTTGAAATCGTGCGACTTACATTGAAGATTTCAAAGTTGGGTGAGATGCTGATTTCAGGTGCGATTTGCAAGACATCTGACACAGATGTCTATGGAAAGAGCACCAAAAGTAGTACATGTACTACTATTGAAATCGGTGCGGCTCCGACCCATTTGACTGCTGTAATTGCGGACAATAGGGTGCGACTTGGCAAATGATTTGCAAGTTGCATGGCATGCAAATCGCATGCCAAGTCACACCTTGTGTGACCGGGGGAGTAAAGCTCCAGGAAGAGCAGGAAAAGTACCTTTGCAGTTGCTTTCCCCACTCTGCACGGTTTAAATGCTTAAGTTTAGGGGTAGGTACAATCAGGGCCGGGACAAGGAGTAGGCAGGAAGGGTGGCTGCCGTGGGAGAGGTGGGGATTTTGGGGGGTTGCGCCAGATGGGGTGCTTTGGAGGGAGGGATTTGTACTAGGAGGGTGGATTTGTGTTAGGAAGGGGGATTTGGGGGAGGGGGGAATTAGCTCAAAGAGAGGTGATCTGGGGGGTGTAGAGGATTTAAGTTCAGAGGGGAAATTTGAGAGGTGGAGAATTTATGCTAGGAGGGAGGATTTGGAGAGGGAGAGGATTTGAACTGGTAGGAAGGATTTGTACTGGGAGAGGTGGAATTTTTGTTCTGGGAGAATTTTGGCTTGCAAATGAAATTTATGCTGAGGGGGTAAGTGTGAAGATTGGTGCTCAATTTTTTTTTATTTTTTTTTATTGGGGAAGGGGGGGGGGATTTTTGCTGACACATACTGCTCATACATTGGGGGGGGGGGGGGGGGGGGGGCGCTGTTTTGCTTCTTTGCCCTGGGCGCTAGGTGACTTTGTCCCAGCACTGGGTACAATCCTTACTCCTTGCTCCGGCAGGTTTCCGCTATGCTGTGGGACTGGTCCTCTAAAGCATCTTCTCTTCAGCACACTGCAGGCCGTCGCTTGCTGATGTCATCAAATAGTACAATACAGAACTAATACTCCTGCATTGAACTCAAGAATGGTAAGGGCCCACCCACAACTCTGTGTCAGAGAGAAGAGGTGAGTACTGGAACGATGAATAAGGTAAGTACTACATCTTTTCCGGTACCCCTTGACCTAACCAGCATTTAACCCTTGCAGCGTAATAGAACCAATATATAATAATGGCAGCTCTGTATCTAAAGACAAATTTGCTTTTATTCGTTTAAGACATTGTGCGCTGTACATGTAGCAGAGTTTTTGACTACTATGGAACCTTTTGAATAGAAAAAATAAACTCAGAAAGAAAAAAACCTCACCGATCAACATAAGTGAAGCTTAAACAACCTTAAATGAACAAAACACTTGGCTTAAACACAGCCAATGTCTAAAGCTACCAGCACATGTTTATACATATACCAGTCTTAGGTGAAGGACTCCTGTTTTATATAATAACAAGAGCTGAGTAAGCATATATTGCAATGTGTTATTATGATATTTTTTAAGAGAGAAAATGAATCTGTACACAGAGAAGTTACAAATCAATAAGATGTAACAAGAAAAGTCAAATGTCTACAAATTCTTAGGGTATATTAGCCATTTTAAAGTGGAACCTCCCACCAAAACATTTTCAAGGAGCATGATTATAATATGAAAAAGAGCACTCCAGGTGAATTTCCATCTACAGTTTATTCACTAGCATAGCTCATGTAGATTCGCTATAGTCATTATGAGAATCCGTGGATGATGGTGGATGGAGAAGCAAGTGATTGTATTGCGAATTATAATTTCTGAATAAAATCCTCATTTGGAGTAAGGGTAAATGTAAATAGAAGTGAATAGGAACAACTGCACCCGGTCTTCATGGGAAGCAATGGTGAACCGTTGATAAAATCAGTAATCTGCCATTTAAAAACAACAAATCTCTGAATGTGATTGATGCTTTAAAATGTAACAGTAGTGCTCTGTTCTACAAATAACCAAACTTCCTGGTCGGTGGCACAAGATTCCCTGATTTTCATTTGCCCCATCACTAGGATGGAAACACTTGCTAACCATCCGAGGACAAAGAATAGGGCCAGTGCCACCATATAGGAAGTGTGACTTGTTATATGCAGTGCAGAGCATGGCAGTAGGGGTACCAGGGTACTATACATTGGATCTGGGGCAGTGTTTAGGCAGTTGAAGTTGCCTGCATAATAGTTAGCAGCCTTCTTGGGTGTACAGTACAATACATGGCTTGTCAAGGCTTTCAGCCTTAATAGTAAAGCACAAAATTCAACCTTAGTTCTTGATGATGAAAGTTGATTGTGGTAGATGATCCAACCCCAGATTGGCTCCTCCTGTAGAATGCTTATGGCCTTCATTTTGTAGCAAGGCTATTTCCTTTCAGTGGCAAGTGGATGTTGAACAAAGCCTGTGTGCACCTACTAGACGTATAATTAATTCCTAGTCTGGATGTTCATGGACAAGCTAACTCAAGATCGATACAATCATACGACCCTCAACCAAAGCATCTTTTCTTGCAGGATAAAGGTAAAAATCTCTAAGGAATACCTACGGCTCAGACTCTTGGCTTAAAACACACTGTCACCCCAGTAAGCTATTTCTGTAAATTTAATGACACCTTATTACAAGACTGCTGTATTCTAGGACATTGGTGCACACCTCCGACCTCCTTCGCCCACCAATCTTCCCTGTACCTCCATCGCACTCCCCCTTCTCCTTTCACACTCCACTCTATCACACCCCTATCCCCAGGGGAACATGTCCCCTTGGCCAGTGCTAATAAGAAATGTGGAATGGTGGCTCTGGGTGGAGATATGTCACTGTTCAGACCTCGATTAGAAGGTGAATTGTAGTCAGTGATGAATTTGAAACATTATATAGCTAATTGCCCCAGGTTCAAGCCTGCAATCTTTACATCTGCCAGAGGAGAATTGTCCAGCATTATCTTCCTGTGCAGCTATGACATGTCATGTGACTGAATATCAAGAGCTACAAAAGAAGCCGTTGCTGTAAGATGTCCCACAATAAACCATGTCCTTTGGGAAAACCCACTTTCCACCTTGTCCACCAACCAAAAAGTAACCACTGCACACTTTGGACATAAATGTATCCCTGCCATGAAAGGGCTAGTTGGTTGTGTTTGATCCCCAGGTTAAAAGTTCCCAGTCCTCCCTTGTTCTTGGGTGCTCATGATATATGTTGGTTGGTGGCTCGGAGTGGAGATACTTCATTATTCAAACTTCGATCAGAAGGAATACTGCAAGTATTATATAACTACCTGCTCTTGGTCTAAACCTGCAGTCACTGCATCTGCCAGTGGAGAGTCTTTCAGCACCAACTTCCTTTCAATTTAGGCATGCGAAAGAATGCCAAGGGCTGCAAAGAAAGCTGGTGCTAGAGGAAGTGGATGTGTATCTCAATAAACCATGTTCTTTAGGAACACCAACCTTTCACCATGCCCATCAATCAATGGGCAATCATGGCACACTTTGCACAAAAATATCTTCCGACCAGGACTAGTTGTATTTGACCTCCAGGCCAAAGGTTCCTATGCTACCTAGGTTCTTAGGCTAGTGTTCCTTGTCCAACTGTAGGCAGGTGCCATCTGTACTCCCCACTGTACGCGGTAATTGAACAAAGTGGCGATACAGAAGGGTAAGTAAATCTTGGGGAACTTAATTCCTCTATGATATCCTATGGTCAACTGGGAGCAGCTGTCTGAGTTGACGCTCTTCCCCTCTCTCTTCCACATCCTTGGCCATCTTTGGTGAGGACAGAGCTTACTTAAGCCCCTGGCCCCCTTGATTTGGGAGCATTTTTCAAGTGGCTATAGTAGGAACAGGTTCCCCCCTGTTAGGGACAGCACTTAGCAGCAGGGAAAGGAGGAGTAGGGAAAGTGCAGGAACTATGTCCTCTTCTTCAGAGAAGCTTTCCCATTTGGGTTGGACCAGTCACGTCACACTTCCAATCCTCGTTGCAGAAGCTGTCAACAGAGCTCTAACTGCAGGATTGCTGCCATGAGTTTGCAAGTGGTTCCGGATGGCTGTGCTCTGCCATCGGGCCTAGTTGTACCTTTTGGAAATTATTATAATATACAGTTAACCACAATCCGCCTCTGTGTGTTTTCTGTCGCTGCCACACCACTGTCAGGAATGGACTTGCCAATAGTGGTGGGACTCACCTGCCTTGTGGGCTGCAGTACCAGGGCTGGCCAGCGGGTGCTCTCAACAACCAGAGGTTCACTTCGGCAATTAGCCATCACCTGGGGCTGATTGTAGGTGTATTTAAGGGATGGCCAGACCTGTAGTCTGTGCCTTGGTGTGTGTTTTTCCATGGGCCCCTGTATCTTGTAACCTGCATTCCTGTTCCTGCCTCTGCCTGACTTGTTGCCGACCCTGCCTGATCCTGACCTCTGCTGACTTCTCCTGTTTGGCTTGTGACCCTGACCATTCTCTGCCTGACCCCCTGTACCTACCTGTCCGTTAGTTGCTGTACCCAGCTCGTGACCTGACTACTCTCCGCCTGCTCCTCCTGTACCTACCTGCCCGATAATTATCGTCCCGGCCTGCCTGACTACGTTGTGCTCTATATGTGTATGTACCTGTATATCTATACCAGTTTAGGTTGGGGTTTGTTTCACCTTGTTGTATGTATTTGTGTTAGCTTGGGGTTTGGTGCACTGCGTTTATATTTGTATTGTTAGTCTTAATAAATTGTCTTATTTATACCATATCTGAAGCCTGCGTTTCCCTGTGTCAGTACACACACCTCTGGTCATACCCGGAGCCCTGACAATCACGCTGTATCCTACTCACACATGGAGGTCTCTCAGTGTATGGAAGCAGTCTACACATTACCCAAGTGTCCCATCAGGATAACCGTAGCCGAGTATTGTGACATTACCAATCATAGGTACCAAGGAAAATCTACCCAGGGTCCTAGCATATTCAATCTACATTAGGCCCTGGGACCCTGGTTTGGCCCTTGCTTTACTCCTTTCCCTCTTATGAAAGCATAAACAAACCTCTTCTTCTAAGTACCTCACACCTACCGGTAAAAGAAGTTAGGAACTGTGTGTGGCCTGTAAAATGTTGGCTGTAGAAAAGATAAAGGGAGAGCGGCTTGTGAAAGATGCGTCATCGAAATCTTTTGTCTGCAAAGTGTAGCAGAACAAGTCACAGCTATAAAAACCAATGTAAAATAAGAATACTGTCAAATTTCATAATCGTGTTCTCAAACCCCACATTCATTTAAAAAAAATGAATCTAACAGTCTGAAATCCGTAGTATGTCAAATTCTTTACAAGTTCCTAGCACAGAATGTTTCACAATAACATTCAGCCAGAAAGCTCCAGATTATCATGATAATTTAGGGATCTCTCTCCCCCGCAGATATGTTCTTACACCTCTGCTCTGTCTCTTGTCTCTCTCTTCCGCCGCCCCCCCCCCTCCTCTTTTTTCTCTCTCTCCCACTCTGTGTTTCTTGGCCTTGCCTACACACCCCTCCCAGCCTAGCTGCTGTCTGAATGCTGACTGAAGCTGTCACTATCAACGCAATAGATCTCTGGCACTGGTTTTTATTGAATCTCTGCCTGAGGGGAACAAGCCGGCAGAGGTTGAGTAGGGGAAAATGTTCCCACGCTTGGGACACGCTGCCTGGTCTCTCCCAGCACATTCCAGGGCTGCCAGCGCTAGGCAAATGTTTGGACAGCCCTGAACAAATAACACACCTTTAAACAGACAAGTGAGAGGTCTCCCCCCTCCTTACACCCTCCCTTCAAGAGCAATGCACTGTGAGAGTGTGTGTGTGTGCTGGAGGGTTCAGGCAGTCTCCAGGGCACACCACAAGCCTGCAATAACAAGTGGAGGCTGAAGGGCGCTGCCGAAAAATAGACACTTCTGCACAGCACAGTTCCCAGCCTATTAAAATGATTTCTGGGGGCGCTTTGCGGCACAGCTGGCACACGACAGAGCTTCGCTGGTAATAATTGTGCAGGGGGCCACAAATCGCTATATGCCAGATTATGACGTGCCAACCAAATTAGCGTTTCTACATGTTATTGAGTTGTTAACTCTTCACAAGAATAAAAATGTGTGGGAGTGATCGCAGTACACAGATTCCATTGATGCAGTCAAACAAGGATTTGAAATGCCAAGAGCTTGTGTACATTTCTAATTGGGGGGCAGCAAATCCCAGCAGTTGAGCTATGTTTTTACTTCTTTTACTTTTTGCTTCTTTGGTTGCGCTCCCTGGATATTTGGATCAGGCTACATGGGAGACAGAATCGGCCTACTGGTATGACACCTGAATCCACCTAGATTTAACCCCTTGGCGCCGGCGCCTCCCGGCCCTTTAAGGGTTTCAGAAGCCGGGAAGCTGGGCGGGGTTTAGGGTCATGTGACCACTGTAATACGCCATCACGGCGGTCACATGATCGGGAAAGGTCCCAATCGAAAGAGGAGATCGAGACCTTTCCGTGAGTACTGGACATGTGTGCTTGGAGCGTGCAGGGCGCGCGCTCTCAGTACATATGTTTTTTCTTAGTAGAACGCAAATGTGCGGCCGCTCGGCGTCTAGGCCCAGATGTCAGGAGGCCACACATTTATATTTGGCCGGCGCCAAGAGGTTAAACAAATCATACAGAGCAACTACTGGGGCCCCTTGTCTGAATGGGCCAGTTTCTATAAAAGGTGAGCAGCCTTCTAACGTACACAGGTCAAATGGTGTTTTTCAGAACCAGAAAACAAGGGGCAGGGATCTGAGGTCAGGCACTGCACAGTATAGAGAAGACAGCTGAGTGTATTCTGAGACCCGAGTGGAGGGAATAGAAACACCCCCCTCTACACAGTCTCATAGGGAAACATGCACAGATGAGGCAGTCAATCACCTTCTGTGTCTTGAACGGGGGGTGGGCCATCTTCCAGGATTGCTTGGTGTCGAGTTAGACTGTCAGAAGTGACCCAGGCTTGTTCAGTTTTCATTTCAGAGATTTACAACCACTTCAAGGATGTGTTTGCCAATTTTGTTATCGGAGGTTTCTGGAGACGCAGCAATGTGTCTCCTCCTCACTGCCTGATCTAACCTTATAATTGCACGCAGCTGTGGTGCGGTTCTGGTATGGCCTGATAGGACTGCTTAAGTCATGTTAGCAGGTGGCACTGCCCACCAAAGGCGACATGCTGTATTGATATTGCCACAACCATGAAATACAGCATTGTGGCCACAGCATGTGTACAGCCGTGAGTGTTAGTGCTCAGGCGGGTGGTCAGGAGGGCGGTAACACAGTGGCTTAACCACCTGGTTTTATTTCCCCCCCTCCCACTTCTTGTGCGAAGGAGTATTTAATTAGTGCCCCATTTATCTTGTAAGTTGATGTACGTATGTAATATATGTAATAAATTTGTTTGAGGCTTCATGAAGGCTTAGCAGCATTCTTGCCATATAGGGAGATAAGAAATTCGTTATGAGATTCATATCTCTGATGCATTTTACTGCTTAAGGTGTGCAAAGTTTATATGATTCCAGCATGCAGCCTGTAGGCCAGATGTAGCCCATAAAACATATTCTTTGGTTTCCAGATGTTCTGAAAAGGATCTATAATATGTTATCTCCATTCAGTTAAATACACCCTTCTAGGCCTGGCGTCAGACTGTTGCTATGTGTGCCGGGAATGAATCCTATTTCAATGCAACGACTCAATTTGAAGGCAGGGACTGATGTAAATTAACTGTATTTAAAGCTCTGCGTAAGTTATCTGCACCATATAAATGCCTCTAATGAATAAATATGGCCAATCTGCTTCATTGGCATATCATATCCTAAGGAAGTATAAACATATTAAAGCAGCTTTTCCAAGGGGGGATGATAGAAGTTCCTTGAGAAGAGAGCAGAGGCAGATTGGTCTCCTGCCTTCACTGACCACCAATGTAAGGGGTCACTTCTACACTAACCACCAATGTAAGGGGTCACTTCTACAATGACCATCAAAGTAATGGCTTACTTCTACACTGACCACCAATGTAAGGGTTTATTTTCACACTGACCACCAATGTAAGGGGTCACTCCTACAATGACCAAAAATGTAAGGGGTTACTTCTTCACTGACCACTAATGTAAGGGGTGCTTCTATACTTACCACCAATGTAAGGGGTCGCGTCTACAATGACCATCAATGTAAGGGTCACTTCTACACTAACCACTAATGTAAAAGGTTACTTCTACACTGACTACCAATAAACGTGGTCACTTCTACACTGGCTGTAAAGGGTCACTTCTACACTGACCACTAATGTAAGGGGTCACTTCTACACTGACCACTGATGTAAGGGGTCACGTCTACACTGACCACTGATGTAAAGGGTCACTTCTACACTGACCACCAATGTAAGGGGTCACGTCTACACTGACCACTAATGTAAGGGGTCACTTCTACATTGACTACCAATGAAAGTGGTCACTTCTACACTGACTGCTTATGTAAAGGGTCACTCCCACACCGACCACCAATGTAAGGGATACTATAATTTTCTTTTCTGGCCATTATTATTCCTTCAATTTCATGATTAATCAGTAGATCACTCTTTTATTTAAAAGTCTCTACAGCCTACTGATCACACTAATGGATCATGAGCTGGGGTTCCCTGAGACCTTGAAAAATGTCCAGGGTTTCTCTGTGGTGAAAAGGTTGAGGAAGGCTGCTTTAAAGTCTCCATGTACACAAGCCTATGTAACGTTTTTACAGGAATGTGAAAGTAATTTTACATTGGACTCAACTGAAAAAAAAAACTTTTCCAAATACAGGCAACCTTATTCTGGTGTATTAGCTTTGTGAATTGAGCCTTAGGCTGCATTCATATTATTCATTAACTTGCTCAAAACTGTGCGATTTTGCTTGCCTTCACAAAATGTGCAAAAAAATGTGTGGTGCAATTACAGCATCATTCATTGTTAATGGCACCCCAAACACGGCAAGATGCATGTTTCTGTGAAAACAAAAATGCAACAAATGAAGCAAAATGCTGGGCTAAAAAAATGTGCAAAGCACAAAAAAAACCCTGAGCTTCTTTGTCACATTTCTCGCATGTATATCAGTCCATTGAAATGAATAGACTGTCCTATACACAAAGTGCAACAATGTAAGAAAATGGTGTGAAAACATACATACATAGTGTGAATGAGGGCTCAAATGCTGGTTTTATTTACACTGCTCCAAAAAAATTTTTTTTGAACACTTTTTAATCAGAGTATCAATTCAATTAAACTCCTGGGATATTGATCTGGTCAGTTAAGTAGCAGAGGGGGTTGTTAATCAATTTCAGCTGCTTTGGTGTTAAGGAAATTAACAACAGGTGCACTAGATGGGCAATAATGAGATGACCCCCAAAACAGGAATGGCTTTACAGGTGGAGGCCACTGACATTTTTTTCCCTACTCATCTTTTCTGACTGTTTTTCACTAGTTTTGCATTTGGTTAATGTCAGTGTCACTACTGGTAGCATGAGGCGTTACCCGGACCCTATAGAGGTTGCACAGGCAGTCCAACTCCTCCAGGATGGCACATCAATACATGCCATTGTCAGGTTTGCTGTGTCTCCTAACACAGTCTCAAGAGCATGGAGGAGATTCCAGGAGATGGGCAGTTACTCTGGGAGAGATGGACAGGGATGTAGAAGGTCCTTAACCCATCAGCAGGACCGGGATCTGCTCCTTTGTGCAAGGAGGAACAAGATGAGCACTGCCATAGCCCTACAAAATGACCTCCAGCAGGCCACTGGTGTGAATGTCTCTGACCAATCAGAAATAGACTTCATGAGGGTGGCCTGAGGGCCCAACGTGAGTACCACTGCCTGGCACCATAGAGCTTGATTGGCATTTGCTATTGAACACCAGAATTGGTGCTTTTCACAGATGAAAGCAGGTTCGCCCTGCGCACAAGTGACAGATGTGAAAGGGTCTGGCGAAGCCGTGGAGAAACGTTATGCTGCCTGACACATTGTTCAGCATGACCATTTTGGTGGTGGGTCAGTGATGGTCTGGGGAGGCATATCCATGGAGGGACACACAGACCTCTATAGGATAGACAATGGCACCTTGACTGCCATTAGGTATCGGGATGAAATCCTTGGGCCCATTGTCAGACTGTACGCTGGTGCAGTGCGTCCTGAGTTCCTCCTGGTGCACAACAATGCCCGGCCTTATGTGGCGAGAGTATGCAGGCAGTTCCTGGAGGATGAAGGAATTGATACCATTGAATGGCCCCCAAGCTCGCCTAACCTAAATCCTATAGAACACCTCTCTTTGTTTCATCTGATGCCGCCATTTTGCATCTCAGACTGTCCAGGAGCTCAGTGATGCCCTGGTCCAGATCTGGGAGGAAATACCCCAGGACACCATCCGTCCTCTCATTAGGAGCATGCTGCGATGTTGTCAGGCATGCATACAAGCACGTGAGGGCCATACAAACTACTGAGTACCATTTTGAATTAAATTTCAGCAAAATGGACTAGCCTGCTGCATCATTTTTTCACTTTGATTTTTGGGGTATCTTTGAATTCAGTCCTCTGTAGGTTGAACATTTTCATTTCCATCACACGATTGGGCATCCTTGCGTTCCTAACACCATTACCCAGTCCATATTAGTATAGATATCCAGCATGAGATTTTTTCCCCTTTGAGATCTGATGTGTTTTCAAAGTGTTCCTTTAATTTTTTGAGCAGCTTATATTAGCTGCTCTCCCATTGCAAGGGAAGGGAGGTAAAGGCATAAGTTGAAAGATTTATCTTCAACAACTAGTTGTTTTTAGACATTTAGACAGGTAGCACGGTGTTCTTGAGAATGTCCCCATGTATCTTACAGCATTCTCTATCTATTACACTGAGCCGAACACAACTGTACAGCGGGAGGACACACGCGTGCGCACACACACAAGCACACACCCATCCACACGCTCATCAGCAGGTGCACAGACCTCACACCTGCGAGGTGACTGACTGGCTGCCTGGGTGTCACTCACGCACTTATTGCTTAACTGAGCTAGCTTTGTTAAACCGTGTGAAAATGCCGGAGGTGTTTTTCTTCTCAGCAGTAAATATGACAAAGGTTACTTTTACTTTTGGGATGTCCATTTTGTTTCTTTTTTTGTGACTTTTATCCTCTAATTGAAGATGATACTTTAAATGCCTTACAATTTAAAAAGGGAGTGGAGGTGGAATATCACACTATCAGACTATTTTTTAAATCAAGAATCGTGGTGTAAATTCACACAAATGTGGATCTTGGCGATCTGTAGATACATTTTCAGTCTTCCGAAAAGCTGCTCTTTAACCATTTTGCCTCTCACCTGTTCACCCTCTAAGGAGCAGAACAATTTTTACAATTCTGCTGTGGACCTGTGTATTTGGTAATAACTTTGCCATTACTAAAAATACCGAGGTAATACATATATTATATATCTTTTTTTTGTTAGGGTTTTTTTCATAATTAATACTTGTTATTCATTCTTAGAGAATTAAATGGAACTGAATTAGACAAAGTGCACTTTTTTGACCAGTGTTGATTTAACCACTTGCATACCGGGCACTTTTACCCCCTTCATGCCCAGGCCAATTTTCAGCTTTCAGCTCTCTAACACTTTGAATGACAATTGGGTGGTCATGCAACATTGTACCCATACAAAATTTTTATCATTTTTTTTTTTAAACAAATAGAGCTTTCTTTTGGTGGTAGTTAATCGCCGCTGTGTGTTATTTTTTTGCACTATAAGCAAAACATTTTTTTCCTTTGTTTCTATTTTCAAATTTTACAAACAGGTAATTTTTCCTTTTTACTGATGTGCGTTGATGAGGCTGCACTGATATGCAGCACTGATGGGCACTGATAGGCAGCACTGATGGACACTGATGAGGTGGCACCGATAAGCAGCACTGATAGGCTGCACTGATGAGGCGGCACTGGTGGGCATTGATAAAGCACTGATTATGCTGCACTGATATGCAAAAATGATGGGCACTGATAGGCGGCATTGATGGGCGACGCTGACTGGTGGCACTGACTGACAGCACTGACTGGTGGCACTGACTAACGGTACTGACTGGCGGCACTGATGGGTGCAACTGCTGGGCAGCACTGATGGGTGGCACTGCTGGGCACTGGTGGGCCCTGATGATCAATGCCGATCTGCTCCGTGACAGTTGCTGGTGCCGGTGGCACTGATAAGCAGCACTGATGGGCACTGATAGGCAGCACTGATGAGCTGGCACTGATTATGCTGTACTGATATGCAGCAATGATGGGCACTGATAGGTGGCACTGGTGGGTGGCACTGACTGGCGGCACTACTGGGCACTAATGTGTGGCACTGATGGGCAGAACTGATGGGTGACACTGCTGGGCACAGGTGGGTGGCACTGCTAGGCACTGATGGGCACAGATGGGTGGCACTGCTGGGCACAGGTGGGTGGCACTGCTGGATGGCACTGCTGGGCACTGATCATAAGGGCACTGATGATCAGTGCCCTGATGATTAGTGCCGATCTGTTTTCTAATTACTCAGTGATCTGCTGCGTCAGTAAATCAGAAACATAAAATATTCTGGTCCCCCTGTAAGGTAATGGCATATTGTGCTAGTATACATCGCAAACTAGCACATTATGAAACAGACTTACCTTAAAACGAAGCCTTCCAGAGGGGCACGCTGTCACAGCTAACAAGGCTTCCATCTTTGGCCAGTCTTCCTTCTGGGTGCTTCCAATTGTTTGAATGGCTGAACCGCAATGGCGGCACTCCCCCACATGTGCATGGGAGCCACGATTGTGGCACAGCACTCTGTAGGGACAGCACACTAATTGTGCTGTGCTTCTAGAGCACTGCGCATGCGCTGGTGACATTACTGGCTGCAAAACGTGAATACCTCCTACATGGTGCACATTTAGGAGATATATTAGTTTTACCTACAGGTAAACTATATTATAAAAGTAGCAAAGTGGAATTTACTACCACTTTAACATTTCAAGGTGAAGAAGTGAAGGTTTGTCACAACAATATGAATAGTGTAGATTCAGCAAACATTCAGCATTTTTTTCTTTAACATTACCGATGCCTTGAAAGGTCAGAAAAAAAGGCCATAGAGCTCTACAGAGCTGTACAATGGGGAATCTTCTAATCTTGCCCTCTGGCTGAGGTGCCGTATTCTACTAATGTTCAACTACATTTACAACAATGTAACC
Source organism: Staurois parvus (assembly GCF_062004578.1). NCBI lineage: Eukaryota > Metazoa > Chordata > Amphibia > Anura > Ranidae > Staurois > Staurois parvus. The sequence goes on along the minus strand of NW_028317853.1, from coordinate 2,822,618 downwards.
AGACCTGAAATCAGACGTCACTGATCCCCAACAGGACAATGCAGGCCTCTAATCCAGTCATTAGGGCAAGGCAGGCTGCAAAATCAAAGGAGCAAAACCGCAAAATCTAGAAATAACTATATACATAGACTAAGTAGTAACTAAATTAATTTCTTCAAATTAAAAGAACAATCCTATACTTGGAACAGCAGGCATGGGACACAACTGAAACAAGGAAGGGGAGGGATAGTCGTAAGAGGTGCCAAAAATTAAAGCAGAACTCCAGGCAAATATTAAAAAGATAAACCAGCTATATATTTATTCAATAATCATCACTCTTTATTTTAACCACTTACCCTCCAGAGGATTTACCCCCCTTCCTGACCAGGCCATTTTTTGCGATGCGGTGCTGCGTTACTCTGACAATTGCATGATCATGCAACACTGCACCCAAATTAAATTTATTTGATCGCCTGTGCAGTTTTGTTTTGCGCTATAAACAAAGAAAGACTGACAATTTTGAGAAAAAAATAAATATTTTTTGACTTTTGCTATTAAACATGTCCAGTAAAAAATGTAAAAAAATCAAATTTCACCATAAATTTAGGCCAAAATGTATTCTGCTACATGTCTTTGCTAAAAAAAACCCAATACGTGTAAAGTAATTGGTTTATGTGAACGTTATAGTGTTTACAAATGGCGGTATACAGTATATACTGGAACCTTTTATTTTTTTTTTACTAGTAATGGCGGCGATCAGTGACTTATAGTGGGACTGCAGGACTGCAATGGGCATTCTGACACTGGGGGGAACTGACTTGGTGACATCCCCAGTGACTCCAATACAGTGATCAGTGCTAATAAAAAGCACTGACACTGTACTAATGGCACTGGGCAGGAAGGGGTTAACATGTGGGGCAATCAAAGGGTTAATTGTGTGCTGTGTGATTGCTTTACACTGTAAGCACACTGCTTTGTATGGCTCTGCAATGTGCAGGATCTGACAGGGGAGAGATATGTGTTGTTTATACACAGGTCTCTCCCCCGATGGAGATTCTTGGTGATCACCGGGTGCCGGCGGGGAATCTCTGGCCGTCAATGGCGGCGCAGGTAGGGCGGCACGTGTGCACATGCGCGCCCCCTACCCGGAACTGAAAATCATATATATATACGTGATTTTGCACAACCGTGCCACCCTGTAGCAGTATTTCTGCTATAGGGCGGTGTGGAAGCGGTTAAATATGGCTAGTAGAAGAATATAATTGTTTTCCTCCTCCTAGGAGGTAGAAGCTCTGCTTTGAAACTCATTACCGCCCACCCGTGTCATCATGTTCCTATGCTGACGTCACGTCCACCCCGGTGCTATTTGCATTCCACGCTGGTTCCCTGCGGCGGCCGGCCGCTCCAGGACACCTTTCCAGCCATAACCTAACACATGGATACCACTTGTCCTCCATCGCTTCCCGGGAGTCTGTACTACGTCTGGTGACGTGCTTATTTCCTTTTTATTTCTTGTGAGTTGCCAATTTTCATTTTGCAAATAAATTGTATACTTAATGCTGCACTTAGTCCGGCGCCCCTTTTCTTTCATATCAGGAATATGAAATGTTGGGTTTACATATACTTTAAGAATACATACTTGAATAGAATATATTTTTCAAGACAGAGTTTAGTGTCACTTTAACCAAGTTTAAAATGAAATAAAAATAATATTAATAATAACACTTGCAGTGTGCCCTATAGCAGCTCCACTGCTACAGGGGGGCTACTCTGTGCAAAATGACGAATATATATTTGTGATTCCGCATTTACGCCCACCCTCCCGCCTAAATGCGTTGTCTTTGGCTCCTGTACATGTCAATCACCAGGTCCTGGCCAGCAATTCATGGCCTGGACCTGGCGATCGGCAGAGCATCTGACAGGAGAGAGATGTGTGAATGTAAACAACACAGATTTCTCTCCTTACAGAGGGAGTGTGCAGATTTTATTACCCTGCTTTGGAAGGAGATAAAAACCAGCACAAACCCTAGTAAACCACTACACAGTAAACAGTAAAAACACTCCCTGGCACACAGTTAATCCTTTGATCACCCCAGATGTTAACCCTTTCCTGCCCAGTGTCATTAGTACAGTGGTCACTGTATTAATGCCACTGGAGATGTCAGTGGCAGTTAGTCATTTCCCACCCAGTGTCAGTTAGTGTCAGAATGCCCACCGTACTAGCACAGTCCCACTATTAGTATAAAAAAAATTCCACTATCTATACTATTGTTTGTAGATGCTATAATTTTCAAACTTACTGGGATTTTCTTAGCAAAGACATGTAGCAGAATATATTTTGGCCTAAATTTATGAAGAAATTTTATTTTTTAAATTTTTATCGGATATGTGTTATAGCAAAAAGTAAAAAATAATGTTTTGTTTTTTTTTACATTTGGCCTTTTTTCATTTATAGTGCAAAAAATAAAAACCCAGTGGTGATCAAATACCACCAAAAGAAAGCTCTATTTGTGTGAAAAAATTATATACATTTCATTTGTGTACAGTGTTGCATGACCACGCAATTGTTAGTTACAGTATCGCAGTGCCATATAGCACAAAATGGCCTGGTCATGAAAGGGGGAGAGGATAATGATGATGATAATAATAATAATCAAATAAGAATATAGGCTAAAATGAAAAACATGTCATCCAGACTTTGTATTATAAGATATTTTTGTCCCCAAGCCACAACCCTTTACAGAGTGCCTCTTTAAATTATTTTTACTAGAGGTTACACAGCTCCCACTTCAAAACTTTTGTAATGACCTCAGTGATCCCCAAAACCCTTTACAAAACTTAAATAAATAATTAAAAGCTGTTGCAATCACAAATACTGGGAGCCCATATGTTCTCTTTTAAGATTTTGACAGATCACTGGATTTTATCCCTTTTTTCCTCTTTTGGCAAAATATCTCTGAGCGGTCCATGCCTGTGATATTGCCTGACATGCTTCTGTTGAAAGGTTTTATAAGTACTCTGGGAGCAGAGAGGTGCAGTAGGAGTGAGCATGACGCAAAGTCAAGATGAGTTTCTCATGAAAATGCCCAGAACAGGAAAATGGAAAGATGTTAACAGCTTCAATTTATGATCCTCCACGAGGCAGAGGATGAAAGAACATGATGGTTTATTTTCTTTAGTGTCTATTCACCATGGTGGCAGGGTTTAGTACTGAGGTTAGACATGGCACAGAGGAGGAGGGGGACAGGACACTCAATGTTGATTGAAAAGGAAGGAACATCCACTGTGGGCTTAGTCAACAAGACAACGTTAATGTGCAAAGTGTTGTAGGACATAGCGACCTGTTAGGATTGCCAACTGATTAGTATTGTGTTAATCAGGAATGTCCAACCAAGACGGCTATGAATGCGGCCAAACACAAAATCATAACCTTAAAAAGTCACGCCTTATTCATGTCATCAATTTTCAGCAGCACCTAATTTTGTGAGCAACTATTTTTAAGGATGAAGCACACAAAGGGCAAAATTATAACCAAAATATCTGATGAGCACCTTGAGAATACATGGAGAATTGCAACTACATCCATCAAACCATATTGATGCGCAGGGGTTGCGCCAGGTAGGTGCTTGGAGGTGCTATAGCATCCCCCAAAATATCTCGTAGCACCCCCAGCTCCAACCACCTGCTATATCTTCCACCCACCTACATTGAAAGCAGTACTGATGGATCCTGCCCACTCGCCCCAGCTCCAACCACCTGCTATATCTTCCACCCACCTACATTGAAAGCAGTACTGATGGATCCTGCCCACTCGCCCCAGCTCCAACCACCTGCTATATCTTCCACCCACCTACATTGAAAGCAGTACTGATGGATCCTGCCCACTCGCCCCAGCTCCAACCACCTGCTATATCTTCCACCCACCTACATGGAAAGCAGTACTGATGGATCCTGCCCACTCGCCCCTGCTCCAACCATCTGCTATATCTTCCACCCACCTACATGGAAAGCAGTACTGATGGATCCTGCCCACTTGCCCCAGCTCCAACCACCTGCTTCAGCTTCCGCCCATCTACATGGAAAGCAGCACTGGTGGATCCTGACTGCCTCAGCTCCACCCACCCGCTTTAGCCCCACCCACCTACATTGAACACAGCACTGATGGATCCCGCCTGCCTGCTTCAGCCCCACCCACCTACATAGAAAGCAACACGGGTGGTTACCGCCCACTCGCTTCAGTTCCTGCCCATCCGCTTCACTTCCCGCCCACCTCACTCTGTGCCCTTATTGAACCTGAAGTGGTCTGAGAGCCCCGATGGTCTGCTCTCTGTGCTCTGACTTTCAACAGGTAATTAGGGACTGCAGCACTCTTTTAGCCTGAGCAATCCTGTCAGTGTGCCTGCTCACACTCTGATCACCATTCCTCTCCTCAGCAGCAGCATAAAAGAGGACCGGTGGCAGCTGCCCTATCTCCTTTCTTGTTTTGGGACACAACTAGTTTTTTGAACAGCTATTGGGAACCACTGCTTCAGGGTTCAGTAACTACTACTTTAGAATGAATAGAAGTCCTAAAGTAGTAGTTACTAAACCCTGAACAAAGGGGTCCAGTTCACACCAAAACACATTGTGAATTGCCACTTTTTTTCAAACCTGTTATTTTAAAAAATGCACAAGTGCAGTAACTTAAACCCTAATATTAGGCAGAAGAAGAATTTTGTAGAAGAAGGAAGTGCTGCGGGGATAAAAACATCAGCTATGACAGTGACATTACTGCTTCCTATTATCTCCTCACCCAGGGTGAATACAAGGTGTTCTGTGAATGGAGGACAAAAGATATGTGGATCCAACATGATATGTTTTAATTCATTCACAGAGCATGTTATATTCTGTAAAAAAATGTACAAGGCCTTTTATGAACAGGCAAGGAGATGGGGGGGGGGGGGGATGCCACTATTTCAGCTGCGGCTTTTATATCCACATCACCTGGTAATGTGCATGCATTCAAGCACTGGGGCTGATCTGTGGTTTAAAGTGTGTAGGCGTGCATTGAGGGTTACTTGCATTCTGATAAACCATTTATCATTGGGCTGGATCTAAGGTCTGAAAGTGCAATAACTGGGGAAGGGGGGATATGCAGCCTTGGGGCTGATCTGGGATCTGAAGGTGCAGAAATTGGCCCATCTGAGATCTGAAAGTGCAGTAATTGGGCTGATTTGAGGTGTGAAGATGCAGAACTTGGGGCTCATCTGAGACCTGAAGGTGTATGTCTTCAGATCTGATATGAGATCTAAAGGTGCAGAAATTGGGTCTGATCTGAGGTGTGAAGATGCAGAAATTGGGACTCATTTGAGACTTCAGAGTGCAGAAATTGGGCCTAATCTGAGGTGTGAAGGTGCATGCATTGGGGCTCATATGAGATCTGAAGATGCAAAACGTAGGCCTGATCTTAGGTGTGAAGGTGTATGCACTGGGACTTAGGTGTGAAGGTGTATGCACTGGGACTCATATGAGTTCTGAAGGTGCAGAAAGTGGGCTAATCTGAAATCTGAAGGTACATGCTATGGGGTCACTCATGGAGGATCAATCCCAAGCAATGCTCTGTGTGTCCATTGACACACTGATTGCAGCTCAACCCTGCCCTGCCCCTCCCCCCGCTCTCTCCTCACAGGCTGTGATTGACAGCAGTGGGATCCAGTGGCTCCTGTTGCTGTGTCTGAGCCAATGAGGAGAGAGCCACTGCTCTTGTGCACATCGGTGGATTGTGATAGGGCTCAGGTAAGTATTAGGGGGCTGGGAGAAAACTGCTACACAGTGAAAGTTGTTAGTCTAAATGTTAGTGTATTTTATGTGTGGCCCAAGACAATTCCCCTTCTTTCAATGTGGCCCTGGAAAGTCAAAAGGTTGGACACTCCTGAATCATGCAGTCCCATTTGCCTAGTCTGTTATGAGCAGCCTAACCTGAGCCAGTAAGCCCAACAAGGGCACAGACAGCAATAAAAACCCTGCAGAGGTTTTAACTCTTGCTCACACTATCCAAAATGTAAAAAAAAAAAAAGTTTTATCAAGTATCTTGTCAACATGTATCATTAATGTAGAAATATACTCTGACAAAAGTCACTTAGATTTGTAGATCAATGTAATTTGAAAAGGATTATATACCGGTATATTTTTTACAGTTTTCTTCTTACTTTGTTCCTGTTTTCTCTGTTTCCACTGTGCACACCTTGTAGACTCTTTGCTTACAGTGGTATTAACACCCAAAAGAAAAATGTAATATATTGCAGCCCACCAATTATTAGATGCAGTGGCAGCATGCATGTTTTTTATTTGCCCTTTTCCCTCTGTTTCTATTTGGTGAACATATCTCCTACCGGTGGGAGAGCACAGGAGCATTGTCAGTCTTTTGGGGGGGGGGGGGGGGTAGTGTTATATGTATTAGCAGATTTAGAAACACTAACAAATTGAAGCTAAACTCAGCTACAGCAGGGTTTGTGAACCGGGGTGCTGCGGCACCCTGGGGTGTCGCAAAGAGGCCACATCCTGGTCTGAGCGCTACTCTGTGTTAACTCCCGTACACTGCGACTCTGTGAGGAGAGAGAGAACGCGCAGCCCGCATGGCTCTCTCCTTCTCCCTGCAGCTATGTGTACTGTACTATTGCTGGCAAAGCAGAAAGATGGTGCCCACCCACATCCTACCAACCAATGGCATAATCAGTTGTTGAGGACACGTTGGGTTGCCCGCATAGCTTTCTGCTTTTCCGGCAAAAGTACACATAGCTGCAGGGAGGAGGAGAGTGCCATGCGGGCTGTGCTCTCTCTCCTCGCAGAGTCACAGTGCACGGGAATTAACAGAGTAGCACTCTCATCCCAATGTGCAGGATTTGATTACTGCCCCTCCACACACTGGTACTGTACACAGAGCAACCCATATTAACTCCAAGAGGGAGAGGAGTTGGGGGGGGAGAGAACACAGCCCACATTTGTGCTAGGAGGGCATTTGAGGTGGGGGGGGGGGTTGAAGGGACTGTGCTGGGAGAGGGAATTGGGGAGGGGTCTGTGATAGGAGTGGTGATTTGTGCGTTGATGTCATAAATCAGTGACGTCACAGATGGCTTTGATCCATCGGGGCTATGCACATCATTTCTGGGAGGTGCTACGGGGTGTCACGGCGGTAAGCTTACCACCACGTGGATCACTACATGGTGGCATACTGGTGTTACTGCTAAGCCTTATTTGTGAGGACTATTCAACAGTTTCCAGTGGCAATTCATAACACGGCTTCCCATTGAGGACCTAACACCATCTGTAGTAAGGGTGAGCTTTCATACTCTTGGCAATGGCCGGTTGGTGAGTAAACATACTGGGGTTTATTTACTAAAGCTGGAGAGTGCAAAATCAGGCTCACTTCTGCATAGAAACCAATCAGATTCTAACCTCAGCTTGTTCAATTAAGCTTTGGCAAAATCTGGAAGCTGATTGGCTTCTATGCAGAAGTGAGCCTGATTTTGCAACCTCCAGCTTTAGTAAATAAACCCCACCCTGTCTATCCATGTGCGACATGGCACTTTTATTAGGATGGCAACTACCAACCAAAGGATGAACTGCTCTCCACCATAGCCACATATTACTAGTAAGGACTTTTTCATCAGCATATTTTACTGGACAATTCAAACTGGATTAGGTTTGCCTTGTGTAACAAAGAACCTGTGATTTTATGTAATCACTCACCCTTATCTACTGCCTATATCCACCATTGCCACCAGCTTTATGCAACATTGCTGCTCATGCATGCCTTGACCTAGCCTGCCTTGTCATTCACTGAACAGAGGTATATATCCAATGATTCAACTATGGGACTGAATTAATCACTATTATGTGATAGGCCTGCCTGCACATTATTTTTCCAGTGATATACATTGGACCTTGTGCTATTCATGTCCATTTGGCATTATTGGAATCATATCAGCATCAGTTTCCTATATTGCATCCCGGAGGTGCACCCCAATGTTGTTGCTGTAGTTTGACAGATGACAGTGGTTGTCGCTGTCATGTTAACAATATCTACGTAACTATGGCCACACTATGACGTCTATTTTATTTTTCATTTTAAGGTTGCACAGACAACGTTGTCTGGGGTGAGGTGACAGTTACTAAATGTAGTAATTTTTTTCTGTGTGTACATTTGGCAAATTTTGCATACACATTTTGATACCAAGAAAGTATTTATACCTTGTTTATGTTTTGGTTTACCACATTGTCTTTACATCTTGTTCACAAATCTTTTAACTATAGAGTTGAAGGGGCTGTTCTGGGAGAGGGGATTAGGGAGGGGAATGGAGCGGGTCTGTGATAGGAGTGGTGATTTGTCCTAGAAGGAGGAATTTGGTGAGGGATTTGTGCTAGGAGGGGCATTTGTGGGGGATTGAAGGGACTGTGCTGGGAGAGAGGATTGGGAAGGGGAATGGAGTGGGTCTGTGATAGGTGTTGTGATTTGTGCTAGGAGGAGGAATTTGGTGGGGCATTTGTGCTAGGAGGGGCATTTGGGGGGGGGGGTTGAAGGGGCTGTGCTGGGAGAGGGGATTAGGGAGGGGAATGGAGCGGGTCTGTGATAAGAGTGGTGGTTTGTCCTAGGAGGAGGAATTTGGTGGGGGATTTGTGCTAGGAGGGTCATTTGGGGGGGATTGAAGGGACTGTGCTGGAAGAGAGGATTGGGGAGGGGAATGGAGCGGTTCTCTGACGGGAGTGGGGATTTGTGCTAGGGGGAGGAATTTGGTGGGGGATTTGTGCTAGGTGTGGGTATTTGAGGGGGTTGCGCTAGGAGAGGGGATGTGGGTGGGGGGGTGTTGAAGCGGGGTTTGTACTAGGAGTGGGGATTTGGGAGCAGGGGGATTTGTGCTAGGAGAGGGGATTTGGGGGGGTTTGTGCTAGGAGGAGGAATTTGGAGGGGTGGGGTTGTGCTGGGAGAGAGGATTTGAGAGCGGGGGGGGGGGGGGTTTGTACTAGAGGGGATAATTTGGGGGGCTTCTGGCAGGGGCAATTTGTGCTAGATGGAGGAATTTGGAGGGAGAAGAATTAAAACCTGAGATCACTGAACATTAAAAAATGTGACGTGCGCAAACACCTCCTGGTGTGAACGAGTCCTTAGACTGGTGTACCCAGGGATTGTGCGCAGTTCTGAAGGTGCCTTGACTGAAAAATAGGTTGAAAAACACAGAGCTACAGCAACAGTTCTTTCTTTTTGGGATAAACGTTTTGCATGAATAAATAAACACTGATCATTTTAATCACCCCTGCCAGTGTTAAGTGGTTTGTCTTATCCATGTAAACTGATAAATTCTACTGGAGAGCTTGCGCCTGTGAAAAACAGGTTTGCTGGCTAGGTCACCAGATAAAATAAAGGAAACAAAGCCTAAAAAAGAAAATGAATGAAGCCATCACATCTAAGAAATGGTAAGCTGCAATATCATAAATGTTTGCTTTTGGGTTTAATACTGCTTTATACTTTTGGTGAATATGCGCAGACTCCTGCATTGGCTGGACATCGGATTTAGGCCTTTTTCACATGGGTGGCTTGGGAGGCAGTAAAAACAAGAGGTTAAGCCACTGTTTTACCATGGTTTTACCACCCCTGACCTCCCACCTAAAAAAAATAGCATGTAGCCATTTAGGGTTGCACACATCCCCCAGAACAAATTATACTCCCTGTTGTGTTCATTGGGCAGCACTGCTGCTAAAAATAAAGGGGGCAACCACAGGCCAAACACTTGGTTTGCAGTTGCGATGTAGTACTGCAATACAAAATCTTCACTCAGCTGTAAAAAAAAAATATAGCATTCAGGAGCAGGGCTGACAAGGGGTGGGCAGGAGAGGTGACTGTCTTGGGCAGTGTGGTATCATGTGAGGTGGGGGAGCACCGCAAAGAGATTGGGGGGAAGAGATTTGTGTTGGGAGGGAGAGTTTGGGGGGTGGCAGGGGGTAAGAAATGTTCTAGGAGTGGAAATTTGGGGAAGTTTGCTAGGAGTGGCGATTTGCAGGGATTTGTGTTGGGAGGGGGGGTGGGAGAAGATTTTTTTTTTGGGGGGGGGGGCTGATTGTGGTAGTATGGATGATTGGGGGGTATTTGTGCTAGGAAGTGAAATGGGGAGGGGGGTGGTATTTGTTCTAGCATGGGGGATAGGGGCAGGGTCATCTTAATAGCATCATGGGCCCATGGGCACAGTAGTGTACTAGGGGCCCCTACAAGGCTGCCCAATTTGCCCAAGTTGATAGAACTAAACATATTTGTCAGTACTTTCAATAAAACTATTTTAAACAAGTAGCGGGGGAAGATGTAATTCCGATTGCAGATTTAACCAAGTGACAGGCTACTGTTGTCCCCACAGCCAAGATTCTGGGATGCTGCCGAGACACAGCTGAGACACAGCCATCTGAGGACAGCTTATAAAAAGCGTCACTGTCCCAGCAAAACCGGGACAGTTGGCATGTATGATGTACTGCAAGACTGTTATGGGGACTCCATGCATTAAGATGGCCTTGGCTGGGAGGGGAAATTGGGAGCGTTAGTGAAAGGATTTATGTTCAGAGGGGAAATTTGAGAGGGGGAAAGGATTTGTGCTAGGAGGGGGAGTTTTTTTTGGGGGGGGTGGATTTGTGCTGGGGCATATAGGGAGGGAAAGGATTTGTGCAGGGAGGGGATGGGGGGGGCAAAGATTTGTTCTGGGTGGGAGAGGGAATTTATGCTTAGGGGTAAGAATGCAAATTAGTGCTTGATTTTTATTTTTTTTTGGAGGGGAGGATATTTTTACTGATACATAATGCTCAAACATCTTGTGGGGGGCGTAATCTGACATGTTTCCCTGAGCTCTAGCTGGCGTTATCCCTGCACTGTTCAGGAGGGAGCAGTATTGCCCCCTGAATGTCAGCCAGCTGCTGTTCTACCTCTCTCTGTGCACTGTGTTGGTGTGGCTGCTTGCAGTCCAACTCAGGGGTGCACAGAAAAGGGAAAGAAAGTGTCTGTGATTACACCAAGGTATAAAAAAAATCATTAAGGCCCATCAACTTCTTAGCTGTACATGTGTATTTATTCAACATGAATGGGCAGCAACCCCAGTGTGTTTAAAATCAGGCATGACACTTATTTTAGCAACACAATGTATTCGTTGCTGAGATAATTTGTGCGCCACAGCACCTGAGACCTGAGATCTGTAGAAAATTTATTAATATCAGTGTATCAGTTCACAAACACTTTCAAGGCAGTCTTTCAAGTGTACATATCTGCTACCCTCTACCCTCTGTCTGAATTTGTGAATGCCTGTAAATATATTATTTATGCACTTCCTGGCCCTGAGTTGTTGGCTTTAAAACCCTGGAAGGAGGAAGTGGAGAGAAGTATCAGCCTCATGTCTTGTCCATGCTCCAGGTCAGGAGAGACTATTATACACTACGAGGGAGGGAATAAAGTGCAGGGTAGATAGGCTGACTCTGAGTTCCCATGCCACACCACAGTTCCTGCCAGTGAAAGGCTCCATTCCAGGCTGGTTGGACAACAGTTGGAGGATAACCCCCGTGACTACTGATTTTGTCTTCAGGTCTCAGAAACAAAGACAAATGCCACATCATCTTCAGGTGCCTCTAAAACCGGACTTTGCTGCAACATTCATCTGCAGGTATCTCTATTAATAACTATATGCACTATATTGCCAAAAATATTGGGACGCCTGCCTTTACACGCACATAAACTTTAATGGCATCCCAGTCATAGTCTGTAGGGTTCAATATTGAGTTGGCCCACTCTTTGCAGCTATAACAGCTATAACAGCTTCAACTCTTCTGGGAAGACTGTCCACAAGGTTTAGGAGGGTGTCGATGGGAATGTTTGACCATTCTTCCAGAAGCACATATGTGGGGTCAGACACTGATGTTGGACAAGAAGGCCTGGCTCGCAGTCTCCTTTCTAATTCATCCCAAAAGTGTTCTATCACGTTGAGGTCAAGACTCTGTGCAGGCCAGTCAAGTTCCTCCACCCCAAACTTGCTCATCCATGTCTATTTGGACCTTGCTTTGTGCACTGGTGCACAGTCAAGTTGGAACAGGAAGGGGCCATCCCCAAATTGTTCCCACAAATTTGGGAGCATGGAATTGTCCAAAATGTCTTGGAATGCTGACGCCTTAAGAGTTCCCTTCAATGGAACTAAGGGGCCAAGCCCAACCCCTGAAATACAACCCCACACCATAATCCCCCCTCCACCAAGCTTTACACTTGGCACAATGAAGTCAGGCGAGTACCGTTCTCCTGGCAACCGCCAAACCCAGACAAGTCCATCAAGGCCATCAGATTCGCCACTCCAAGAAACACGTCTTCAATGTTCTAGAGTCCAGTGGTGGTGTGCTTTACACCACTGCATCCGACATTTTGCATTGCACTTGGTGATGTAAGGCTTGGATGCAGCTGCTCGGCCATTGAAACCCATTCCATGAAGCTCTCTACACAACGTTGTTGTGCTAATTTGATGCCCACACAAAGTTTGGAGGTCTTTAGCTATTGACTCTGCAGACAGTTGGTGACTTCTGCGTGCTGTGCACTTCAGCATGCACTGACCCCGTTCTGTCCTTTTATGTGGCCTACCACTTCATGGCTAAGTTGCTGTTGTTCCCAGTTGCTTCCACTTTGTTATAATACCACTAACAGCTGACCGTGGAATATTTAGTAGCAGGAAATTTCACGAATGAACTTTGCACAGGTGGCAACCTATCACGGTACCACGCTTGAATTCACTGAGCTGAAAGTGACCCATTCTTTCACAAATGTTTGTAGAAGCAGTCTGCATGACTAGGTGCTTTATTTTATACACCTGTGCCATGGAGGTGATTGGAACACCTGAATCTAATGATTTGGAGGGGTGTCCCAATACTTTTGGCAATATAGTGTATATCTGGGTGTGTGTGTGCAATTCCACCAAGACTCCTATTGGGTCATTTGCTTATAATACTTGTACATTGGATGTTTGTGCTGTTATAATTTACTTCTTATCTAAAGCTTGTATTATTGTTACACTGGTGTGCACTTACTGTATATGCCTATAGTTAATGTTATACTTTATTGCTGTTGTTCTTTTGCTTCCAATTACCTTGCTTAGACTACTGATGAATTTCCCAGGAAGCGAATCCCCCTGCTCACAGAGGCCCTGACCTGGGTGGAGGCACTACCAACTTTATTTTTAAACCCACTCTTCTACCCAGAATAGTTTCTGGTTCTCTTATTTACCTAAAGGTTTAGTGCAATATCCTGTTTGGGAAGGGCCATTTCTCATAACCAACCCAAAAAGAGGGCTACACAAATCAATACAGCTCATAATTATAAGTCTCCCTGCTGCCCAGCCTTCATAGAAATGGTCGCCCCTCTATTCCTGTATATAGTATGCAGGGAAAATTGCTAAAAAACATCAAACTGCCACAATGTAACCACAATATGCATTTCTTTAATGCTGCGATGTATTATCATTCGTTTTAATTTTGTGCACAAATGCTGCCCTACAATAGGCAGTAGAAGGGCTGTCAAACTAGAGCAGCGGTTCTCAACCTGGGGGTCGCGACCCCTTTGGGGGTCGAACGACCATTTCCCAGGGGTCGCCTAAGACCATCGGAAAACACATATTTCCGATGGTCTTAGGAACCGAGACACCGCTCCTCTGACTCAGTCGATGTGTGGGCGGGATGACACGCTGCCCTGTCACCTGGCCACACCTCCGGGATCCCTCAACAACTCCGCCTCCTCGCCGCTGATTGGCCACCGGAACTGTAGCTCAGGAGAGGCATACAGGCGGCCAATCACCGGCGAGGAGGTGGAGCTTGGAGAGGAGGAGCCGAGCGGCAGCGCGCGTAGATCTAAGAAGATCGAGGGAACTGCCGGAGTAAGTGAAGAGGAGAGCGGCCAGAGAAGGAAGACAGCTGACAGGTAAGTGAGAGAGCGAGCCCAGGCTGGAGCAGGGGTCAGCAAGGTAAGTATCATTGGTGTCAGGGGGAGGAATAGTGCCCCATCATTTGTGTGACTAATACCAACAATGGGGCACTATTTCTCCCACTGACACCAATGATGGGGCACTATTTCCTCCCCCCCCGCACTGACACCAATGATGGGGCACTATTCCTCCCCCCCACTGACACCAACGATGGGGCACTATTCCTCCCCCCCACTGACACCAATGATGGGGCACTATTCCTCCCCCCCACAAACACCAACGATGGGGCACTATTCCTCCCCCCCACAGACACCAACGATGGGGCACTATTCCTCCCCCCCACTGACACCAAGAATGGGGCACTATTCCTCCCCCCACCGACACCAACGATGGGGCACTATTCCCCCCCCTGACCCCAAAGATGGGGCACTATTTCCCCCTCCACCACACTGACACCAATGATGGGGCACTATTCCTCCCACTGACACCAATGATGGGGTACTATTCCTCCCACTGACACCAATGATGGGGCACTATTCCCCCCACTGACACCAATGATGGGGCACTATTCCCCCCCACTGACACCAACGATGGGGCACTATTCCCCCCACTGACACCAACGATGGGGCACTATTCCCCCCACTGACACCAACGATGGGGCACTATTCCCCCCACTGACACCAACGATGGGGCACTATTCCCCCCACTGCAAAATTACAGTTATGAAGTAGCAACGAAAATAATTTTATGGTTGGGGGTCACCACAACATGAGGAACTGTATTAAGGGGTCTCGGCATTAGAAAGGTTGAGAACCACTGAACTAGAGATATATAAAGGCACGGTTGCAAAGCAGAAATCTTTGTCCCAACTGGCCATGAGACGCTTCAATCTGGCCTGATACAAACTACATTTCTTTCTTCCTTATGCTGCCCAAACATGATGCCAAAGTAGGCCAACCCTGTAGAGGCCGGGCAATTGGAACAAGTATGTCTCATATAAAAATGTACCTATTTATATTTAGAGTTTGGCACCATATTGAGTGCTTATTTCAGGATTACATCTCTAAACAAAAGCACTCTTATACTTCAAAATCTACCCCCATGATGACAGTGCCACTGGGTGTTGTTTTTTTACAATTTCCGCTAAATAGCTGTGGTAACTTCAAAGAATTACATAATTTTGCTAAATGTTCAAGCATTCCATTATGTCTGTGTTCGGTGCCAATGCAGAATTAGCAGGAGGTACGAATATGTTTTGGGACCCTCAGGTCTAATCTTGAGTTGGCTCAAGATAAAGACAAGTAGCAAGATGGATTTCTTTCCCTGCACAGACACATGTACTAACAGGCAGCAAGGAGAAGTATGAAATTACACCAGTGATCACAGGCTTTTTTTACTAGAGAACAAAGACGCTTTATCAAAAGGGATAAACCAATGGAAAGGTGTAGAAGCATCTTTTACATACTCATCGACACAGCACCTGAAAGAATTCTGTCTGGTCTATGCATACAGATTGCATAGTCAGATAAATTGCTTTATTTCCTGTTCTTACGGTTGCAAAAAGGCCACTCTTGGATGTGAAAAAAAGATGACTTCACAAGGCAACACAATATTCCCATGAGTACCTATCGAGCACGCAGACTCTCTACTTTTATGTCTCGTCTGAGAATCAGCCATTTTCATGAAGCTATTTAATAGCATGGAAGACATAATGACTGTATCACCCACTCCAAATGCACTTACATCTATACTTTTCTCATGTACATCCTAAAGGTAGTGCATTAATAAGTAATCCTATTATACTTGTCAGAGACTAGAATACCACGGAAAAAGGCTGATCTGTTCCCACAAGCTTCCTCTTAATCATCTTTATTTTATATTTGAGGGTGGGGGACTAATGTATGCAGATTGTCATATACCTCAAGGTAACTACACCGGTGAGGCTTGCATGGGAATAATTTCTATATCTATGCAATCTACCAATTTATACTTGGTGTTTAGTGAAATAAAAGCCTGAATAAGACCTTGTTACAGGATCAGAAGGATAGAAGTTCTCACTGAACTGCTAATAAGTAACTTAAAGTGTATCAAAACCTAAAAATGAAAATGCTTTAATTTACCCTTCTGCCTCACTTTGATCCACTGTGTTGAATTTTTTTTTTCTTACTCCTTCTGGTTTGTTCTCTTAACCTGCAGATCCTGCCAGTAATATTTTCTGCCTGGACTTACTGTCTGAGGGTGACAATGTGTCAGGACCCGGGTCTAAACCTGCAATCTTTGGTGTGTCTGGCAATGTCTGTTCTTGCTGAACCACCTGAGATGCTGGACAGCTTTCTGAACTATCCCTTGAATGATCTTACCTTGAACATTGTTTCTCTTGAACATTGAACCCTTTTCTCCTTCCATGAACTTTCCATTTTAGCCATGCCTTTACACTTCCTGTTTGCCAGATTATAGTGCTTTCTCCAGCCAATATCTCTCTCTTGTCACTCCTGCTGCCAATTGTATTTTTGTTACCAGTTGTTACGGACCTTTGGTTGTTCGTAAACGACGCTTCTGCTTGATTCCAACCTGCTATATCTTTTATTGGACCCCGGCTTGCTCACCTGTTGGTTGGGTGATCCTGAGGTCCATGGCCTGGTACTAACACACAGCAAAACCCATCTCCATCGTCAGGAGGTCTGGTAAACACTGGTTAGTACTTAGACTGTGAAAATCACGTGAGCTTGAGTCATCCTCCAAGGTGACCTGCTGCTGCATTTCTCTATCTGGTCAGTGGGAGCCTCTCTATTGATATAGCTAGTGGTCCAAGTAGCATCTCTACTGCAATAGCTACTAACCCCTAACTGTGACACAATGCTTCCTGAGTAGCTTCCTAAGCAGAAGCACCATTTCCACCCTCAGTATGCATGATCCCAGTGTACATTGAGAATACAGTGCTTATTGAATAACCTCTACCTCTGCCTAGTCTATTTCTTCAATGATTGGTTATAGGAGCCTGACTACATAATTCAGGAGAGACACGCACCCATGTTTTGGCACAGTTGCTGCTGCGGAAGTGGCTGTAGGGAGCCTAGACAGTTGTGCACGGTGCACAGTATTCAGTACTGCAAAACATATGCTTTTATTCATATTTTTAGGACACTATTACAGTGATGCAGAAATAAAAAAACTATACATGGGTGTATTAATGATTCAAAGTAGACTTTTTACAAGGGAAAATGTGGTCTGCTGTTGACCTTTATCTGAATATGGCTGCTGCCTCCATGTATCTGTTTGTTTAGGAAAGGTTTTCCACATTGTAAACTACTTTGACCAAGCAATATAGATGTCAACCATGTAATGATAGTATGTGTTATGAAAGTCACTAAGCTTACAGTGGCAGCAAACCCAAAACCAAAAAGGTAATATATTGCAGGTTACCAATCATTAGATGTGGTGGTTGCTTTGTTTTTTTTAGGCCAGTAACAACATAATATATACCAAAACAGCAAGAGGGAAACAATAATATTAATGTATCTGCCTTCTCACTTGTTAAGTGTTGTAACCAAAAATTTACCTTAACTACCCAGTCAAAAGGGGTAAAGCCCCCTGGATAGGCAAAAAGCGGTTACATTAATGACAAACAAGGCTTCTTGTAGATGAGCTATACAATTATATTAGTATCAAAAGAATAAAAAATTCTACAAATTCACTCAATTCATGAATACACCGTGCTTAATAACACACAGCACCAAAAAAGTGCATTAAAAATAATATAATCTAATAGCCGTTCGGACGTCAATTTACCTATATGTGATGCAAAAGTCCAGCGCATGCAAACAGCAGCACTGTAATTATCCAAACTAATTTCTAGCTAGTGGTGCAGCACATATATGCCCCAGGGTCTTAAATAACTACCTGACTATGCTAGTGCATCCTTAAGAAAGGATGCATCTGTCCTAAATAGCACACTTGATTGATAGGAAGCCACATATATTTAATCCACTTATTTTCAGCGATTTGGTCAATCTGTGATAATGTTCTCATATCATTGAGGACAGGAATGCATTAGCAGGTAAAGCAACATAGCAGCAGGGAAAGGTGCCAGTGAATATTATAATCATTCATTAGTGGTTGGAATTACCATGAAATAGGCAGCATCAATCCATTCCAGATTTAGAATCACAGATTTAGAATCTTGGTTAAGTGCAATATTATGCAATGCATCCAAGCTGCATTTCCAATGAATGGCTAAATTTCAGACAACATCAGCAGAGAGCAGCAGATCTGGAGATTAAGCAAACCAAAGGATGGAATGGATGGAAGACATTTGAAGATGGAAACAATTCAGTACCTATATGAAGCTGAGCAGGAGCTTCGTAATACTTTCTCCAGTTACATATCGAAAAATACACATTTTATTGTGCCAGATATTCAGTGACTTACATGAAAACTCTCATAATTGAACGCAAACACAAATAAATATTTGAATATAATGGAAAAAAGACATCTTTTCTTCCTTATACAGAAAATCAAGTGTGGCCAGGACCCAGACAAGCTCCTTATAGACTAATTGCCACTCACTGACTATCAGAAGAGTTTGTTGCTATGGCAACCCATGCTCCAGTTCAGCCAGTTATAACTCAAAAAAAAATATAACATGGAAGAGGTTTGGATACATTTTAAGTAAAGATATAAAAAGTAAACATATATAAAGGATATACATATTGCATATTTATTTGTTCTTGCTATCCCTTATGTTGGAGTAACATCATAAAAAAAGCCTCCACAATATTTTTTAATGTACCTTTGTAACCCTGTATATAATAAACCTGCTATAATATTTATTGACTAAAATATGATTCCATATTCATTTGGGTGATAACCATCAATTGAAGTATTAGTGGTTTCTATGGGTTACTAGTCCTTGGACGTTATCATTGTCTTATTTAATGAGTCCTATTTGCATACTATAACAGAACTGTATGCAATTACTTTCATTATTCTCAATGACTGATTGCATACCTAACAAAGCAGACTATAAAAAATACTGTGTATATAGTTTAAATTAGGATTGTTCAGAACATTCACTTTCACATTATCTAGAGCAGAGCTGCACTGGCTGAGGGCACCTACAGACATCAGAGATTGTTAGCCCAGTCTGACTGCTGTTGATATACATTCATATGTCTGCACTGTCTACCTGCTTCTTAAGGGGAGAGTCAGTTGACTAGCCTGAATATCCTAGCCAATCCCTATCACTGTCCCCCAAATCATCGTTATGTCCAATATGTGCATCTACTCTCCGCTCCATAGTCCCAACATACATATTTGGACCTGCATAGATTTGTAGCTTTTGTAGATCTGTAGCTTCCAACCTCAGCTTGTTCAATTAAGTTTTGGCAATAAAACCTGGAAGCTGGTTGGATTCTGTGCAGAAGTGAGCCTGATTTTGCACTTTCCAGTTTTAATAATAAACCCTAAGGAGTCTTGTGAAAGATTTTATCCACATTACATTTTCTTCAAACACAGAAAGGGTTCTTCACAGTGAGAGCTGTGCAAATGTGGAATAGACTCCATCAAGAGTTGGTTCTGGCCAGCTCAGTGGATTGCTTTAAAAAAGGCCTGGATTATTTATTGGATACACAGAATATAACTGGATACTAACATTTACAGGTAAAGTTGATCCAGGGAATATCCGATTGCCTCTTGGGGGATCAGGAAGGATTTTATTTCCCTGCAGGAGCAAATTGGATCATGCTTTGTGGGTTTTTTTGCCTTCCTCTGGATCAACTGTGGGTATAGGATTATAACTTTTTTTTTTTTTTTTAATGGTTGAACTGGATGTACTTTTGTCTGTTGTCAGCCAGACTAACTATGTAACATTTTACCTGGTACTGCTACACTAAGGTTTACTGTTGAAATGGGTTCTATGTAATACATTGTCTAACTGTTGTACAATCATGCTGATATAATTATAATATACAATAATTTCATGGGTCACATAACATTCAGTCATTTGCTCATTCCACTCACTGCTTCTCTGCGTAAGCCACCCACAGACATGAGATGACATTCATCTGATCTGGCCATTTTCATTTGGAAAAGGAAAAAATATAATGTCAAGAGTGCTTCACATGACTGCCTTATTGCTTGTGTATGGGAGAAACAATCAATTAGGCAGGTTAGCAAAAGTAATTTTTTTTTTCGCAATCGCTTCAAGTTGTGATAAGTGGATGTTGGCAATATTTGCCAGCACTGCTCTCCTCTCTTCCCTTGTGACTAAACAAGAACATTGGTTCGAATTATTCAGTGTTCCGGTCCAGAAGATTGGAAGGATGAGTATTTGGATAATGTGTGTGTGAAAGAACCTTCAGTAACAATGTACACTAATGATATCATTATTATTATTATTATATTATTATACAGGAATTATATAGCACCAACAGTTTGCTCTGCGCTTTACAATATAATGGGAGACAATACAGCAACAATACAGTTCAATACAAGAGGGATAGGAGGGCCATTGGAATACAAAGCCAAGATCCCATCAAAACAAGAAGCATCTGGAAAGAATCACTCAAAACGTAGTGATACTGTAAGTCAATAGGTAAGTATTTACACCACGCAGATGAGTTGTTAAATTACAAACTAACAACTATTTCAAGCCATTCATAGTGAGAAATACGGACAGTGAACATACAAACCAACACAAACGTCCACTTGCTTTCCAAAGGGATATAACACCTGTTTTTTCCTTTCCTGATTATTATGAGAACGCCAGTAAGGTGAGACAGACTTACTCTGACTTAATTTTCAGTCCATCTTATACATAAGGTCAGGGATATTCCCTTTTCCACTAATCATATTCTGAACAGGGGATCTCTTCTTTACCTTACAGAATACCCTTGAGAACTCCTGGCAGGATCACAGACAGTAAATATTGACCTCAGGATGTCGAGTCTGGAAACCTGTACTATGCCTCTCCTGTCAAGGCGCCGGGTTTCATGTTGAATGTTGCAGCTGAAGAACTAAATCAATACTTTTGACATGACACCTTTATTTGTCCCTTAGCCTAGGCAATAGCAGTGCATGACTATGTATAGGGACATGCCTGCGATTTCTATGTAATCTATGATAGCTCAGACTATAGACTAAGTTGCTTAGGGTTACTGTACTTTGATTTTGCTCTTTACATTGCTTTATATTAAAAAAAATTGCTTGCATGACTGCAACAAAAATTCTTGCTAGCTGTGGACTGTGTTGTGCCTGATGTAACAGTAAAGTGACATAAACACACGGGGGTGGTTTTTAAAGAAGTGCAGCTACAGAACTTTATTTGTGCTGGAGGCTACTGGATATATGATTCAGCTACTATCCAGATACTGGCCCAAAAATACAATACTTTACCAATACTAGAGCCTTCCTGCAGCCTACCAGATACCTGATCATTCTTTTTATGAGACCCCTGTAACAGGTTTCGATAAGGCAAGGTTTTTTCTTGTAAAATTTTCTGCCCCCCTCAGTCCTGCTTTCACTGTCAAGATTTCCTCTCTGCTGGGAGCTGCCCAATACCACTTCAAGTTGGTCCCTGTTAGCCAATCAATAGCAGCACTGAATGGTCAAAAGCCCCACAGAGGAATCTTTGTACTGAACGCCAGACTCGATGATGAAGAAAAGTTTGCCAGAGAGCTGCGCCTGCTGATTGAATTGGAATCTGAGCAGGCAGACTTTAAGAACCCTATTATGGGCAGTGATTGGAGGGGCTACAGGGGTTCAGAAGCCCTGTACTGTCACATCTGTTATGAGGGTGCTGTGTCCATTATGGCAAGAACTTACAATGTTGCCTGCTAATAAGTGGTGAACTAAAATGTGTTCATGCTTTCCAGTTTGCTACTTCTTTAGGAGTGTTCATCAACAACTTTCAGTTATATTGATAGGGCAAGAAGTTGGAAAAATGGTGAACGAGATTTTAAAAATGTTAACAAAAGTGATTTATTTTTAGAGACAAATGAACACAGAAAGTGTATTAAAACAACAGAACTCACCCTACCTATGCTATGGAGATAAGCAGATGGGAGATATTTTGTACCCGTAAAGCCTAGTACACACGATCAGAAAATGTACGAAGAATACCGCTTTCAAAGTGATTGTACTATAACTTAGTACACCGCTTTTGGCCGAAAGTATTTGAAGGGACAAGCACAAGTTTTTTTTACAGGGCTAACATACTTTCTGACCTAGGGTGAAATTGCTGCTCCACCATAGATACATGACAGTAAGTAAGCACTGTCACCTTAGGATAGGAACTGTGTTTCTGGCAGGATCATCAGGTGAAAATAAAGGAATAAAATATTAAATAAAAAAAAAAGAAACTGCATTCAGTTATCACATCTGAGGCCTGGCTAGCTGTAATATATTACATTTTTGTTTAAATGGCAAACCAAACATTGAAAAGTGGTGAATTGGAAAAGTAGGTGCTAAACAAAACCATTGAACATACTTTTATAAGCAGATCAAGAAAAAGGCTGTTCATATTTTTATATGTTATGTCACATCCCGTGCCCCTGCTGAAGTCCATTGACTCTGGAGGAAGTGGTGAAACTGGAAATATTGAAGCCAAACTCGTGTGCGCTCGCACACTCTCATGTGTAACTTTGTCTGCAAAGATATTACTTATAGTAATTTAATACTGATACATATAACAATTAGATATGGGCTTTAAGTGAGTGCAGTAAAAAAGTATTTCAAGTAAATAGTGGATATTCACAGCTTTGGGACCCAGAACACCAAACATTATCTGAAGAAGATGTTCTGGGTGCCTGGTCCTAGCAACACCACTGCATCAAACCTACAGTATACGAGCTTGTTAGATATCCTATTCCAAACCATGGTTATTGATAAGGGGATCATGTGGGAATTTTTGCCAGCTCAGCCAATAGAGTATTTGTGAGGTCAAGTACTGATGTTGGATAAGAAGAATTGGTATGCAATCAGCACTGCAATTCATCTTAAAGGTGTTCAGTAGGGCTAAGGTCAGGACTCTAGTTCCTTCACATAAAACATCTCAAACAATGACTTTATGGAGCTGGCTTTGTGTCGTAATGGAACTGAAAGAGCTTACCTCTTTTTCCCTAGTTTGAAAGTGCACGCCTGTCTAAAATATTTTTGTTATCTGTAGCACTGATAGTACTCTTCACAGGATACATCTAAACCTAATAACTTGGCGGGATGTCCACATACCTTTCGCCAGGCCCAGACTGGCCATAGCGCATGTCGAGGCCACCTGGATAGAAGGGGCAGCCAGGCAGCACATAGAGAAACCAGGCCATGCATTTCTCAGTTCCTCTATGTGTCACCCAGCCACCCCTCCTATCCATCTCCTGCATGCCGTGGACTCCTGAATGCCCCCCCCCCTCATCTCCTGCAGCCCTGCGGGGGGGGGGGGGGGGATCTGTCAGCATATTCTCTCCCTGGTGCTGACAGTTATCCGCCCACCACAGACAGGAGAGGAGAGAGAAAGCTGGTTCTGCCCTTCCTCCTCCCGTCCTCTCCTCCTGTGTCTGCCCCACCCACACTCCCCGCCAGCCTTGTGTCTTCTCTACTCTTTCTTTCTTTCTCTTTTTTCTTTCCTTTCTTTCTTTCTTTCTTTCTTTCTTTCTTTCTTTCTTTCTTTCTTTCCCTCCTTCTTTCTTTCTTTCCCTCCTTCTTTCTTTCTCCTTTTTCTTTCTTTCCCCGCCAGCCTTGTGTCTTCTCTACTCTTTCTTTCTTTCTTTTTCTTTCTTTCCCTCCTTCTTTCTTTCTTTCCCTCCTTCTTCTTTCTTTCCCCGCCAGCCTTGTGTCTTCTCTACTCTTTCTTTCTTTCTTTCTTTCTTTCTTTCTTTTTCTTTCTCTCTTTCTTTCTTTCTTTTTCTTTCTTTCTCTCTTTCTTTCTCTCTTTCTTTCTCTCTTTCATTCCCTCCTTCTTTCTTTCTCTCTTTCATTCCCTCCTTCTTTCTTTCTCTCTTTCATTCCCTCCTCCCTTCTTTCTCTCTTTCATTCCCTCCTTCCTTCTTTCTCTCTTTCATTCCCTCCTTCCTTCTTTCTCTCTTTCATTCCCTCCTTCCTTCTTTCCCTCCTCCCTCTTTCCCTTCTTCCTTCCTTTCTTCCTTTTTTCCTCTCCTACAAAAAATTACAAAAAATAACAAAGTATAAACTTGTAAAAAATAAAATAAAAATAAAAACCTATTGACACTTTCCCTCCTTCTTTCATCTTTCTTTCCCTCCTTTCTTCTTTCCCTCCTTTCTGCTTTCTCTCTTTCTTTCCCTCCTTCCTTCTATCTCTTTCTTTCCCTCCTTCCTTCTTTCCCTTCTCCCTCTTTCCCTCCTTTCTTACTTTCTTTTTTTTTTCCTCTCCTACAAAAAAATAAAAAAAAATGACAAAATATAAACTTGTAAAAAATAAAATAAAAATAAAAACCTCTTGACACTAGTAGCAGAACTACCATGGTCACAAAGGTTGCTGTTTTGATCGGGCCCTGGCGTTCGGCCACTGGGCTCCAAGGAAAAGGCCCCCCGCCTTGAGGGTTGCTCAGTCCAAAATGCCTGGGCCTGCCTTTGGCCAAGTTTTGGGTGAACTGACCCTTTAAAATATTTGACAATTTTGCTACACCCCTAATCCTTTCTGTGCCTAAAACAGGCACACCTTTAAACATCATTATACTTTACCTGGATATTTTCTATCAAACCTTGTTACTTTCAACAGTAATTACGATTTTCTGTCCAGTTCTACAGTAAATAGCTGACACAGCCTGATAATTATCCGTAATCACAATTTAACACGCACATGTGAATGACATGCAGAATATCTGATTATTCAAATAATTACCGGAATGTAAAAATATATAATTTTCCTGGATGAAACAGATTTAAATGTGCTGTAATCTCAGCATGGACTCTAGTCTGCAAATAGAAAACCTGACACATCTTCATGTTACATAATTAATAAAGGATTTTACTAATGTGGCTGCATAATTATCAATAGCAAGGGATAGGTTATTAATGTAATTATACCAGCAACGACAAAGAGGGTATGTGAAAATGTATATATATATATGAAGGTATTTATGTTAAATTACTATATAATTTTGCGCTGATATAATTTAAGGCGTATTTATACTTTTGAATGTTGACACCATTGCATGAACATTCTTATGCATTGCATTGTGGTAGGCAATAATGCAGGTGAGTTTTCTTGTTACAGTACATATGCATGGATGTGCCATTCAGAATAAATGACAGTGGGGTTTAATTACTAAAGCTGGTTCACAAGAATCTTGTACAGCTGTGCATGGTAGCCAATCAGCTTCTAACCTCAGCTTGTTCAATTAAGCTTTAGCAATAAACCTGGAAGCTGATTGGTTTCTATGCAGAAGTGAATGAGATTCTGAGTGAACCAACTTTAGTAGATAAACCCCAGTATGTCACAGTCCACATACACCTGCTAGGCCCAACAATGTCACGTGAGATAGGGAAGAAGGTGTGTAAACGCCAATGATGACTGACACAAATCTTAAAGGAAAGCTCCATCCAAAAATAACATGATTAAAATGAATAGCCTAATAAAATAACAAAACCAGATTTTGCCGTAACATTCACCTGTAACCACTTGTCTACCTGGCACTTATACCCCCTTCCTGCCCAGGCCAATTTTCAGCTTTCAGTGCTATCGCACTTTGAATGACAATTGCATGGTCATGCAACATTGTAGCCATGTGAAATTCTTTTGGTGGTATTTAATTGCCACTGTGTGTTTTATTTTTTGCGCAATAAACAAAAAAATTGCAATAAAAAATACGTTTTTCTTTGTTTCTTCAGCTTAGGTTCACACTGCAGTGGTGCGGTAAATCCCATGTGACTCACACAGGAACCGCACAGCATTCCTGTGCAAATCACATGCGATTTGTGTGCAGTGCGATCGGAGCCATACATTTTGTATGGCTCTATTCGCACCGCACCTGCACCAAAAATGTGCAGGTCCATTTTTTGGTCCGCACTAGAATCAGATCGCATAGGTATTCACACCTATGCGTTCCGATTCTGCACATTGCACCGCGTTTTGCGGACCGATGCCGGGGTATTGTTACTTAACATACACACCCTCATCGGTTCGTATGAACGGGGTGCAATTGTGATGCGTTGCGGATTTCGCACTGAAAAGGCTGCGAATGCATTGATGAGGCTGCATTGATGGGCACTGATAGGCAGCACTGATGGGCACTGATAGGCGGCATTGATGAGGTGGCATGGATAAGCAGCACTGATAGGCGGCACTGAATATGCAGCACTGATGAGGTGGCACGGATAGGCAGCACTGATGGCCACTGATAGGCAGAACTGATGAGCTGGCACTGATGATGCTACACAGATATGCAGCAATGATGGGCACTGATAGGTGGCACTAATGAGCACTGATAGGCGGCACTGATGGGCAGCAATGATAGGCACTGATGGGTGGCACTGACTGACGGCACTGACTGGCAGCACTACTGGGCACTGTTGGGTGGCATTGCTGGGCAGCACAGATGGCTAGCACTGTTGGGCAGCACTGATGGGTGGCACTGATGGGGCACTGGTGTATGGCACTGCTGGGTACAGGTGGGTGGCGCTGCTAGGCACTGCTGGGCACAGATGGGTGGCACTGCTTGTCACTTGTGGGTGGCACTGGTGGGTGGCACTGATCATAAGGGCACTGATCATCAGTGCCGATCTGTTTTCTGACAATTGCCGGTTATCGGCAGTACTTTCCTCACGCTGTGACAGTGTGAGGAAAGTGCAGTCGATAACTGGCAACTGCATTTACCCGGTGATCTGCTGTGTCATTGGTCACAGCTGATCACGTGGTAAAAGGCCGCTGTGATTGGCCTTTTACCACATCGTGTGATCAGCTGTGTCCACAGGTGCGTGGCGCTGGGGGCGCATGGAAGGGCGTCATATGATGCCCTCCCAGAACTAGACAACCACGCTGTAGCTGTCGTTCGGCTATAGCGTGGTTGCCAAGTGGTTAATCCAGAGATTTCCTCTGCAATACAATTTTCTGTAACTAGATGTCTACAATCTGTCAGCTAGCATCACTCTGAGCCTAGGTCATCCTGGATCCACTACAGCTTGTGTCTGGACAGTAAAAGGAGAAGCAGCACAGTGATGCTATGTCACTTTGCTCTCTCCAACTATCAGCATGCTTCTTGCTAGCACATGAACTGATTGGCTCATTGTATTGCTTCTTCCTCATACACTCCAGTTCCGCTACACAGAGACTGGAAGAGGCTGATGCCAGATCAAATTCAGGTTCATAGACTAGTTGCATTTAAAAACACATTTAATTATGTACTTTGTATCAAGTATTTCAAGGCTGCATTAATTTATGTCTTTCATTTAAGGTGTTTTAATGCTAGTGACAGACTGCATCATATATGTATTTTTTTCACTTTGCTCACAGTTCCACTTTAACCGTAATTGTGACTGGTTAAATGTCATTAATGCCAGGGATCCCTATAGCTAAGAGATAACCAAGATGTCATCTTGCGACCCAGCAAGGCAAGACATTTGGCACTCCTTGATGGGGTCCCCAAAGGGTAAAAGCATGTATTTGCTGTGTGAGAGTGAGAGAGACTGACAGTTTTATGCCAGGCTGTAATAAGCTACCAGGTTTCAGAACAGGAATTGTAGAGGGAAAAGGTCAGCCTGAGAGGGGAGTTCTGACAATGCTGTCACCTGACAGCTCTTATGGCTCAGTTTAACAGACTGTGACAGCGCTGTTAATAAATCGCAGTGCCTGGAGCTCACTTTCCGCCTGCTAACAGCTCTCTGAAGACGGGAGATGGAAGAGTAAATCTCTTGTGCTCACTAAATAGCTAAACACATCCATTGCCTGTTCAGCATCCGCAGCCGCACTGTCCATTTGCATGCGCTATGTGAATTTGGCGTAAAAAAAAAAATGTATTTTAACATGTCGTATATTTAATTTATTTGTATAGAACTGCCATATTCTACAGCACTTTACAGAAAATACTCAATTATTTATGCTGGTCGCTGTTCTGATTTTGGGCCAGTTTTATTGTAACAGTATTTTCTTTTGTAAAGTTTACAGATTTTTAAACTGATGCGTAATATCTTTATTTATAATGAATATGTTTATTTTAGAATTAGATGCAGGTTGCACGCATTAAACTGTTCTTTTCCAGAGCAGCCTTTGTCAACCAGGGTGCCCAGGTACCCCGGGGTGCCTTGAAGTTTCTTCAGTCTGCCTTGGCAAAATGCCTAAAAATTGCCCAAAAATTGTATACAAGCCAGCAGGTGGATCAAGCCTGCCTTCTAGTTACACAAAGCCACAGGTTTTCATTGTGCGCCATTACGACCTTCTAGCCACCAGTGATCAATGATGCCATCAGTTTATATGGAGGATGTAGGTTGCCTGCGAGGCATCCTTGTTTGACCCTCCCCTGTCTCCCTCTGTAAGTAATGGAGTCAAATTGAGACTGGCCATAATTTTAAAGGGTGCCTCAAGATTGTTCATAACTTTAAAGAGTGCCTTGACTGAAAAAAGGTTGAGGAACATTGTTGCAGAGCATCCTGTGTTGGCTAAAATGTATGCAATCCCTACCAATGAAATTCTGTTTGTTCCCTTTTGGTCTTTCAAATATACCATTAAAAGGGTTCTGCTATACCACTTGTTTAAGTGCATTAGGACTAGATCTTATGCTATGGAAATGAGGAGGGGGAGGAGTTTTGTAGTCCAAATAGATTTTCTTATCCTAGGATTACAACACTGTTCCCCAAAAGATACAGCACAGCCAGTGAGCATCATTCCCCTAGGATAGGAAGTGTGTTACTGGCAGGATCACCAGGTAAAATTAAACGAAACAAAGTCTTAGGCTAGGTTCACATCGGTGCAGGTGGTGCTGCTGTGCATCCACACGAAAATCCATGCAGCCGCATGGAGGAATGCGGACCCGCGGGTGGGTGCCATTAATTCTAATGGCATGCCGCCTGCACTGGAATATGCAACTGTACTGGGAACCGAGGTTCCTGCGCTGGCTGCGTTTTCAAAAGAAGTGCCGGGACTTCTTCTCTGCGTGTCACGGGCACGGGAGTCCATTCAAATGAAATCAAAATGCGGCCCACACAGCTACATATATGTATACCAGGGCGTAAAGAAAATAGAGGCCCCTTTCACACTGGTGATCTGATCAGTTCTGTCTGTCACTTTTTCAGGCAGATGTGATCAGAAGCTCCACTCAAATCTCATTCCAGGTTCAGAAAAAAAAAGAAACAGAAAACTTCTGCATCCTCTTTTGTGTTTTCTGTATTGAACATGATGGATCTGAAGTAGTCTGACGTAAATGGACACAAGTCTGTTTACATCCAGCCATCCATTTATCTAACACGGGTCCAGGAAAGCTCCTGCAGCAAAAAGGTGAATGAACACAGATGTCACAAAAGTGGCATTCATTCAGTTCTGGATCTAGTCACAGATCACTTGCTGATTGGACTGGACATGGCCCATCTGAAGGGGGTCTAATGTGACCACCACATATAAGGATTGGTAAGCTGCAATATATTACATTTTTGATCTTGGGTTTAGATGAACTTTAAAGAGACAAGCCTTCTTGTGGTGTGCATTAAGTGAATTACACCTACTCACATCTGTAGAACAATTTACATAATGTTCAAAAGTGGATAATACTATTACGTCTTTTGAATGAGAATTTTAGAATTTGTTTGCAAAGTTAACCCCCCCCTAGCGGTATTCCCGACTGTAGCTCGGGGTTAACTTTCAGTACCAGAAGTGATAACCCCGAGCTACACTCTGGATTACCTTGCAGTGTTGCTCAGGGATTCTCTCCAGCACTTACCTTGTCCTTTGCTCCTGCGATGTCCCACCTGCCATGTCCTCCGGCCGATGCTGGCATCCATCTTCTGGGTTCTGTTCCCTGCGAAAGCGGGATGTACGGGACGTACGGGGGATGGAACCGGCGGGAAATTAAAAAATGTAAAAATGTTACATTCACTCAATACACTAAAATCACATAGTATAACATTACTGTATCAAACCATTTCACATACATTTTGTCCCGAGTGCCTTGTCCTGTGCCCTGCCTGCATTTTTACTGTTCTTTCTGCCTGGAAACTGAGAAACGTCCATGGCGTCCAAAAAGCGTCCCTTTATGTCAAAAGCGGTTTTAGACCAGCTAGAGAACAGCGATAGTAAATTAGAATCACTTGCAGAATTGAGTGATAATGATTCGTGGGGAAATTCGTCATCAGACACTGAAAACGATTCTGCGACTGATTCTGCGACTTTGCTCAGCGATGTGCGAACTTGGCGCTCTATTTCAAATTTCTGTGTTTTAGGTTTGATTATATTATTTAATTAAATTTATTATTAATATTATATTATTATTTTTTATGATTATTTATTATATTATACTTTCTGATTTTGTGTTTCAAATTTCATCATACCCGGGATGTTTACTAAACTCGAAAGATTTCAGTGGGTTATTCCTAAGAACTACAATAAAAAAACAACATATTTCCATGCAAAAAAATGTACCGCTTTGAGCACAGAAATACTGACATAATCAGACCGCTAGGGAGGTTAAGGAATACTGTATGTAAACCTAACATTTCATATTCCTGATATGTGGCTGCTGTACCATGTACTTGTATGAAAAAGAATCCTGTTCTTTTGGTATGGCTTCCTTTGTGTGAAATCCCTGGTGTTCCTGTCAGTCCCTCTGCTTTCCCATTAAAACCTAACTACACTAGGCATGAGAGCACAGTGTGGTCAGTTCTCTAGCTGTGCTGGGAACTCCATGTGCTTTCCTCCAATGATCAGACAAGTCCTGACATGCCCTCCCTGCACAGCCATTCACTGGGAAGACCAGTGTGCTGCTGTTTCTTATCCCTCGCCTTTCTGTGCTACTGAGAATGTGATCACTTATTAAAAAAGGGAAAAAAGTCTTTATAATTTTTTTACATTCATACACAAATTTTTTAAACTCAGGTGAGGGTTTACATACACCTTAAGAAGTCCCATGGGCCACCTCTGGGCCTAAATACTTTTCAGTTACTGAAGGTACAATAGTTCCTAGCAGTATCAGGAATTTTTTCTGCAGAATGCCACTCTTATACCTTGACACTATAGGGGTAATTTACTAAAGCTGGAGAGTGCAAAATCTGGTGTAGCTCTGCAGAGAAACCAATCATCCTCCAGGTTTTTATTGCCAAAGCTTAATTGAACAAGGTGAATTTAGAAGCTGATTGGCTACCATACACAGCTGCACCGGATTCTGAGTGCACCAGTTTTGGTAAATCCCCTCCTGTGATATGTGAACTGCAAAAATGTTGTATAAAGCTAGGTTCACACCTATGCAGATTGTGTTTGAGCCATTTCTGATTTGTGTTTTGCGTTGCATTTTTGTCCCTTTTTTTGCTGCTATTTTTGTTTTTTCATTTTTCTTATTGCTAGGCAGATTTAAAACGCATCAAAAATGCGGAAAAAATGCAATACATGCTTTTCTGCAGCATTTCCATTGAAGTCTATAGAAACAAAAACGCAACTTTTTGTGTTAAAAAAAAGTCCCTGACCCTTTCCAAAAAACGCAGCAGGTGAAAATGCACAGGTGTGAACATGTCTCTTAGGAAATTATGTTAAATGGACTGTACTGCATTTCTGAAAAACACTGCAGAAAACGCTTAGGTGTGAACCTAGGGTCAAGGAATGGGGTGCATTATATCCCACCTGCTGCAAATGTCTGATCATTAATATGTGTGTAAAGGCTGAGATTCTGATTTCAGTACTTACTATTATTATTATTATACAGTATTTATAAAGCGCCAATAGTTCGCTCAGCGCTCTATATTACAAAGGGGGACAGAACATGTGACAGAACAACAACAATACAATACAAAACATGAGAGGATCGAGGGCCCTGCTCTTTGGAGCTTACAATCTAGGAGGGAGGGGATGGTGGCACAGGAGGAGATAGCTGTGGGGGATGGAGTAGTAGGAAGAGTGGAGGAGGTCGGCAAGTTAGCAGGGGGTGGGGTAGGCTTCCCTGAAGAGATGGGTTTTCAGGGTGCACCTAAAGGAGAGGAGAGTAGGTGATAATCTGATAGGTTGGGGCAGGGGGTTCCAGAGGATGGGTGACACCCTGGAGAAGTCCTGGAGGCGGGCATGGGAGGAGCAGACCAGAGAACTAGAGAAAAGGAGGACTAAATACAAGTGTTCATGCACTTTCCCTTCAATTGCCTTCATTCTTCTTTTCTTCTTTTTTTTAACATTAAACAATTGCTTTGATTCTTCAAACCATATATTCAGTAAAGATACAGCAATGTAGAATGTTGTGTGCTTTTTGTTCAATCAGACTGCCTTTATTTTTATCAGTTCTGACCATCAGATCACATTTCAAGAGCTGTTCATGCAGAAATCCAAACTGTTTCAAGCAGTTCGCAAACATTTTTTGAAAACTGTGCTTTAAGCAACCTGGTTATTATCTGTACACAGAAGGCAAATCTATGCGTAAAGCTGGCCATAAACACAAGAAATGTTTTCACAGATGACTGCACTATGAGAAGTCTACACACTTAGCAGACATCCCATGTACCAGCCTTATCTCAGGGTGATGATAGCAGTCAACCAGAAAATCCAACTCTGCAGAAGGATTGTTTTTAGGCCAAGGACAACTGTTGAAAGAGATCTAGAATATATGTATACAGTACATTGGGCAGCACAGTGGCTAAGTGGTTAACACTGCTGCCTGGCAGCACTAAGGTTGTGGTTCACATCCCAACCACGGAACTACCTGCATGAGGTTTGCATGTTCTTCCTGTGACTGTGTAGGTTTCCTCCAGGTACTCTGGTTTCCTCCCACACTCCAAAGACATGCTGATAGGTTAATTAACTCCTGTCTAAATTGGCCCTACTATGTATATGTATGAATGTGAGTTAGATTGTAAGCTCGGTAAGGGCAGGGACTGATGTGAATGTACCTTATAAATATGTATATGTAGCGCTACCCTCGTGAGGGCTGCTGTGTTGTGGGTACCCCTAAGCTCTCTCTGCACAGCCAGGCAACAGGTATTTCTCACAAAGACTTGCAGTAACAGAGACAGTAAGCAGTCTGTGGGCTTGTTTTTGTTATTTTATTTGGGGGATATAACTTGCATAGGAAATAGGGATTATGGGATGCCCAGTTTGGCTTGAATCAATGAAGGGGGGACAACTTCCTTCCTATGTACAAAGACAGATCCTGGACTGTTCTTTTTTGTGAAAGCCGTCAGTCTTTGTGGATCAGTAGCAAAAGCCCTTTACGGGCAAGGAACTAGCAGCCCTTAAAAAATCAGCTTAGCATCTTGTAACTATATACAGAGATATCTTCCCTCCCCCTGTAAAGCTACTCCCAGCTCTACAACCTGCAAACACCACCAGCCCTCTTGGCTGCTCGGAAGAGCTCCTGGGACAAGAATAAAGGATTGAGCCCAATGCTGTCCTTAACCACTTACCCGCCACCATATAGCAGATATACTGCTACACGGCGGCACGGGTGTGCAAAATCACATATATCCCTGATATTGCATTTCCGGCTAGGGGGCGCGTGCAAGCCCTACCCGTGCTGCCATTCGCGCCCGTGAATGTCAATCACTGGGTCCTGGCCGGTGATTATCCGCCAGCGCACGGTGATTACCGACAATCACCGACAGGGTGGAAGACTGTTTTGTTTACAAACAGTCTTCCTCCCTGTCAGGTCAGGCACACTGCTCGGGATGGCTGTGCACAGCACAGCCATCCTGATCCGTGTGCTTACAGTGAAGCACACGCCCCCTAGTAAAACACTCCCTACACACAGTTAACCCTTTGATCGCCTTTGATCCCTCACATTGACCCCTTCCTGCCCAGT
The DNA here is from genome assembly GCF_062004578.1 of Staurois parvus. Classification (NCBI taxonomy): domain Eukaryota; kingdom Metazoa; phylum Chordata; class Amphibia; order Anura; family Ranidae; genus Staurois; species Staurois parvus. Next base: position 2,788,759 of record NW_028317853.1, on the reverse strand, counting down.
GTCATTAGTACAGTGTCAGTGCTGTTTTTTACCACTGATCACTGTATTGGTGTCACTGGGGATGTCAGTGACACCAAGTTAGTTCCCCCCCCAGTGTCAGAATGCCCGCCAGAGTACTGCTAAAAGTCGCTGATCACCGCCATTACTAGTAGGGGAAAAAAAAAATCCCAGTATCTATACTGCCATTTGTAAATGCTATAACTTTCACGTAAACCAATTAATTTACACGTATTGGTCTTTTTTTTAGCAAAGACATGTAGCAGATTAATTTTGGCCTAAATGTATGATGAAATTTGATTTTTGAATTTTTTTTAGTGGACATGTTTAATAGCAAAAAGTCCAACATATAGTTTTTTTCTCAAAATTGTATTTTTTATTTGCTTAATTGGTGGGAAAAAAGGATGTAAATTTAATCTGGGTGCTGCGTTGCATTACCGCGCAATTATCAGTTAAAGTAATGCAGCGCCGTAACGCCAAAAATGGCCTGGTCAGGAAGGTGGGTAAATCCTTAGGAGGGCAAGTGGTTAAAAAGCTTGCTATGTGTGGCAATCTTTCCCCTTGTAGATTTCAGAGACTGCTGCTGTGCCCAAGCCCAGCCTGGATGCCACCCCCCCCTCTAGACCTAGAAGACCCCTCCCAGGCACCGACAGTCTCCTCAGCACTCCATATTTTACCCAACTTCCCCTGTCAACCTGACTCTCCCATATTTATGGGCCAGTCCACCACTCTACCAAGGTCTCCAACCTGGGATTGGTTGGACTCCCACAAACGTGCAGATTAGGTCTCCACCCCTTCCTGCTTACAGACTTCTAGAAGGTTCTATGGTCCTCCAGAGTCAGGAGGAGGCGATGGAGCCACAACTTTTAAGTCATCCAGCTGACCTGCAATAACCCAACCTTAATCACAGACTTACATAGCTAACATGAGTCAAACACAATGATTTTACCTACAATACACTACACTATTCTAGTAGCACACTAGAAGGTGCTATAAAGTGCCAGCATCTGATTGAGTGCAGTTTAGTTGACAATTTTCCACCCCTCTCCCTCAATTTTTCAGTAGAGGCATGTAGGGTTGGAGGTGGTCTACAGGGCCAACCACTGAGCAAATTTCAGTCAGTTATTCAGGTACCAGTCAAAATTCACTCCATACATGGCCAGCTTTACCCTCTCCACCATCCAGTGTTGTCTCAGGCTTCCTCCTCAGTCCAGCAACAGCTGACCTTTTCATGCAGAACACTCATGTCATTCTGTCCATTTCCTCGTCATCTCACGGGCTGGGCTTGAAGTACTCCACAACTGAGCAACACTCACACATCATTACATGAGAACCGATCAGTCCTGGAAAAATGCCCACCGCCACTGGAAGATGATGTCATCAGCTAGAAGATTGCAGGGAAAAAAATATAAATAGGTTTTTTTCTACATAAAAAAAATTTCCTAAGTAAAACGTAATAATATTTCTAAAATGTTTTTATTGCTGTCTGGGCTTTCCTGTCTTGGTAACATCAACACCTTCCATGTTATAGATAAAAATAAAAACCTGAAACTCTTCTTCCCTCCGTCCAAAACTGCAGGATACCTGTGCTCTGCAGGAGGAAACCCCCATCAACACTTACCATGTTGATGGGGGAATCAAGCTATTTTCTTTCCTTCAACCCGTGGTTGAGTGAAAGAAATTTGCGTAATATATGGCCTGCTCTGTCCTGGCCATATACACTTAGAAAATCATTAAAAAATGGTTGGATTTATAAAGATCTGTTGAGCTTGCATCCGATAATGCCCAATTGACAACATATTATTGTAAATGGTACATTTTTCCTCAATCGGTGGAAATGATGTAAGAGTTTTTTGACCTTTATGAACCCTCCCACTTGCAACTTTCTTTTTGTTGCTTGTACTTCTGAGGTTACATTTTAACCCGCGCACGCACTGTAGATTTTTTGGAACTGTTTTTGATCGATTTCACTACTACTACTGTTTAGATCATTTTGACACGATGATTCTTTTTCTGCCATAAAACTTTGCATTTTGATAATCGAAATTAGTCCACTAACATTTCAGTTGAACGACTGAGCATATCGAACGCTTTTCTAAACATGTATGGCCAGCATTAGTGTTCAAGCTTTTGTTCCACCACCATTTTCTCTGGATTAAACTTATCTCACAACAGAAGTGACCCTGTAAAAAAAATACTAATACAGAAATTTGTAGAAAAGCTAAAGATCTAATTAGGGAAGTACATTTTGTTGGTCAAATTTATATTAATTTTATTTTTGTACCTAACTTGTCCAGAACATATAAATGGAAAATATCAGGAGATGAAAGAATACTTTGAAAAACAAGCTTGTAATTAGGGAAATTAGCACATTGTAACCAGTGTTGCTCGCACACATTTTCTATATCATTAATTAAATCCATATGCCTAAAGTCTGTCTCCGCTAAACCAGCCATTTCATTTTCCATCCAGCATGGGGTTCCGTTAATGGTAACGTTATACTATGTAAATTGCTTTTGTATTGAATAATTTGTGTTAGGAGAACACTACAATATTAATGGGTATAACAATGCAAAGTTCTTTTTTTTTTTGCAAAATATATCTTGTTGACTGATTACCTTTTGGTGATATATGGATTCTAAAATGCGCAAGGATCCAGAGCAACCAATCAAAATGCATTTTCTCACTGATCTGAGTACACTGAAATCTGTGCATCATTTCACTTTTAGTTTTTCAATTTATTTTTTGTAAAAAAAAACATCAGCGGTGCATGGTGGATTGCTAGAATGGAGGCAGGTTATACTTGTTTAATAATGGAAAAAAAACCTGACCTATAAGTTAGGCAATGTGTCACTAAGGCAGGATTTAGTAAGGAGGAAGTGTGAGAGATGGAGCCAAATAACAGGCCAGCAGTCATGTACAAGTACAGCAAAAAGGTATTCTTCTATTAATATCCTTCCAGGAACCTTATTTCCTGGGAATATCACCGGATGCACAAGTGGAAAATCACATGGTAAGGAGAAGGGCTTTAAGTCATTGAGGATGGTTCTAATTTTAGTTCACAATACTACTTCTTTAAACAGTACTATATAGGTTAGCATGTGACCTCTTCCTTTGTTATAGTGGAATAGACCTTCATATGATGAAGGGGGTGACATCACCAAACCCATGTAATCTCCAGCACCTCCTATCACAAAATTGGCACCATGTACTTTTTGACAGAGAAGGTAGTATCGGGGGTATGATCAGACGTTGAGTATAAATGAGGTGAGGGCTGGGCTTTAAAAATACTATTTCATTTTGATCTGAAAATTTAAAGTAACAGAGCCTTTTTGAGGGCTCATTCATAATATGTCTGTATTAATATTGTATGGTAAACATATCTGTCCCTAAGTATGTCTCAACTGCACATTGCAAGCTATTCTAAACAAAAACAACTGCTTGTAGACTTCTACGTATAAACCTGCTCCAAGGAAACAACTAGAAAGGTTAGAAATATTTTTTAAAACTATTTTTAACTATTGTTTGTGAATGGAAACACATAACAATCATATTGTAGGGGTATTGTAGGGGTTTCTCAAACTGAACGGCAAAGGTGGAAACAGGGGCGGACTGACCATTTGGAAACTCCGGCACTGCCCGAGGGCCCGGGGTCAGTAGGGGGCCCAATGAGATGCCCTTGGTACCTTTTTCATAGGCTTTTTTGAGTTTGGGCAAGGACACAGGGGCCCCATGATCCCCTGTTGCCCGGGGGCCCCATGAGTTGTCAGTCCGCCCCTGGGTGGAAATACACTTTTAGGCCTCTATGCTGAACATAAACGAAAATGTACGCTTAGGATGATTTCCCCTGGAGGTAGACCAACGGTGCTTCAAAGCTGTGTGTCTTCCTGGCATTTTAAACAGCATAAGACTATAAGGCAAAGAGTCGGCAATTCGTTCTCCCAATAAAAGTACTTTATTCATAAAGGGTACAGGGTGCAAGTTACAGCAGCTGAACATCACTCCTGCCTAACTGTAGTTGCCAGTCATGATAGGCCTACCAAAAAGTCACATCCGCAAAGAAGCAGTTCGTAAAAGGAAGTTTCCCTTGGTTACCTAAAGACATCAACATGGTATTCATATTAAAGAAAATTGAAAGTACCTAATATGTGGAAATAAAACCAACTTCTCAATCATTTTAAATCGTATGTAGGCAGTAGACAGTGGGAGGGGTATTTACCAAATGTATAAACAGCCAAAAAATTCCACAGTGCACTCCCTACCACTCAGCAAAGAGGACATGTCTAATCTGTTTCTAGTTTCAAAACGAGGTCTAGTGAAATACGCTATAGGTAATTTCCCTCTGTCAAGGTGCCTATGTACACTGCAATCTAATTAGGAAGAATACCAGCAGTATGTGTAACTTAACAGAGAACCTGAGCATATATCATTTATGTAGGAAATATACAGGAATAGTATATACATCATTCAACATATCCAGACATTACAGTAAGTGACAGAAATAGGAAATCCCAGGCAGTCATCTTCCATATGAGTTCCTTGTATCTTTTGGATTGTTGCTGCTTGGGATACCCCTGGCAGCAATGTGATAAAAAATAAATAAATTATATATATATATATATATATATATATATATATATATTGGATAGAATAGGGAAGAGTAAATCATCTAATAGTGGTTTTTTTTTTGCTGTTTATATCACACTATGAAGTTCCCCCTTTAAGAATACCATACAGGTGCATCTCAATAAATTAGAATATCAAAAAGTTAATTTATTTCAGTAATTCAATTCAAAAAGTGAAACTCATATATTGCATAGTTTCATTATACACAGAGTGATATATTTCAAGCATTTCTTTCAATTTTGATGATTATGGCTTACAGCTAGTGAAAACCCAAAATTCAGTATGTCAAAAAATTTGAATATTACATAAGACTAATAAAAAAATGATTTTTATTATAGAAATGTTGGCTTACTGAAAAGTATGTACAGTATAGTATGCACTCAGTACTTGGTTGGAGCTCCTTTTGCATGAATTACTGCATCAATGCAGCGTGGCATGGAGGCAATCAGCCTGTGGCACTGCTGAGGTGTTATGGAAGCCCAGGTTGCTTTGATAGTGGCCTTCAGCTCGTCTGCATTGTTGGGTCTCGTGTCTCATCTTGACAATACCCCATGGATTCTCTATGGGGTTTAGGTCAGGCAAGTTTGCTGGCCAATCAAGCACAGTGATACCATGATCATTAAAACAGGTATTGGTACGTTTGGCATTGTGGGCAGGTGCCAAGTCCTGATGGACAATGAAATCAGCATCTCCATAAAGCTGGTCAGCAGAGGGAAGCATGAAGTGCTCTTGAGGGCTGCACTGACTTTGGACTTGATAAAACACAGTAGACCAACACTAGCAGATGACATGGCTCCCCAAGTCATCACTGACTGTGGAAACCTTACACTGGACCTCATGCAACTTGGATTCTGTGCTTCTCCACTCTTCCTCCAGATTCTGGGACCTTGATTTCTAAATGAAATGCAAAATTTACTTTCATCTAAAAAGAGAACTTAGGACCACTGAGCAACAGTCTAGTCCTTTTTCTCCTTAGCCCAGGTAACATGCTTCTGATTTTGTCTCTGGTTTAGAAGTGGCTTGACACAAGGAATATGACAGTTGTAGCCCATGTCCTGGATACATCTGTGTGTGGTGGCTCTTGAAGCACTGACACCAGCCGTAGTCCACTCCTTGTGAATCTCCCCCAAATTATTGAATGGCCTTTGCTTCACAATCCTCTTAAAGCTACGTGTATCCCTGTTGCTGGTGCCCTTTTTTCTACCACACTTTTTCCTTCCACTCAGCTTTCCATTAATATGCTTGGATACAGCACTCTGTGAACAGCCAGCTTCTTTAGTAGTAACCTTTTGGGACTTACCCACCTTATGGAGGGTGTCAATGACTGTCTTCTAAACAACTGTCAAGTCAGCAGCAGGGGTGGACTGACAACTCATGGGGACCCCGGGCAATAAGGGATCATAGGGCCCCTGTGTCCTCACCCACACTCAAACCACACCCAAAAAAGCCTATGAAAGGTACCAGGGGCATCTCATGGGGCCCCCTACTGACTACGGGCCCTCGGGCAGTGCCCGAGTTCCCAAATGGTCAGTCTGCCCCTGGTCAGCAGTCTTCTTTATGATTGTGTAACCTACTGAACCAGACTGAGAGACCATTTAAAGGCTCAGGAAACCTTTACAGGTGTTTTGAGCTTATTAGGTGATTAGAGTGTGACAACATGAGTCTACAATATTGAACATTTTCACAATATTCTAATTTTCTGAGATACTGAATTTTGGGTTTTCACTACCTATAAGCCATAATAACCAAAATTAAAAGAAAGAAATGTTTGATATATAATACTCTGTGCGTAATGAATCAAAATAATATGTGAGTTTCACTTTTTGAATTGAATTACTGAAATAAATGAACTTTTTGATAATATTCTAGTTTATTGTGATGTCTCTGTACACAAAACGAATGCTAGCTATACACTAGGTTTTCAAACGAAAATTCACACTAAAATTCTCAGTACATTTGAGCAACAAATACCATTCGACAGTAGTTCAAAATTTAATTTTCTTTTAACATTTCGAATTTGGAGTGGGTGAACATTACCAAACAAAAATCACATCCACTTTTAGAAATTTATTCATTCAGGGAAAAGTTTCCATCTTGCTCCTTTGAATTTTCTTGTTGCTGTGGCTGAAAATGAAGCTTGATTTGACTCTGACTCTAATGCCTAAAAATCAAACGAACATTCTTGAAATAAAAAATTTACAACAAAATACTGCTAGTGCACAGCCAGCCTAATGGGTTCCTTTATCCACACAAATGAGGTCCCCCCTGACAGGACATTGTATTCTGGCTGCAACTGCTGATCAAAGGAAAATTTTCAGCATATTCCTTTAACAAAAGTCGATTAAACAGTTGACTTTTCTCAAGTAGGGGAACCCATGCTACCAGTCCCTGCTAGACTAGTCAGATTTCGATCAGTTTACGGCCAGCTTTACTTCCTGCCCTGAAGATCCAACATGTACATTTCCCTAGACAGAAAGAAATTCACTACTTAGAGAGTTGGCACCAGATCATTTGTCCCCATTGAATGATTTTCCCTCACCTGTTTCTGGTGACAGCTTTTTAGAATTTCTCATCACTTTCAGTTCCAGTGACAAGAGAGAGAGCTAGTTTGGATCTACTCTACTGTGTCACAGCTATACTGCATTACAGTGCCATTCAGGGGGAATGCCAGCCCAACAAATGAGGAACCTGCATTGTACTGTACTTTGTAGACTGCAAGGTCAAATTTTGATTAATTTCTGGCAAAACATAATTTCTTTTAGTTTTTGGATAGAGTGGGGGTAGTGTTAGAACCTCTGAAAGGCTTTATTGCTGTGTCTTTGTTCAGGAGATTTCCTCTCACATCTTGTTTAGTCATTGGGACATGAATTGAGGTCCAATATACCCAGTAAGGACATCAGCAAACACCCACCTGGATGAGGATTCCCAATCTGTTCAAAGAAAGAAAGTTTCACTACAATTAATTGTTCCTCCCATATTGTCCCTAATAAGCATAACCATACATTTTATCATATGGTAACATGTTTCAGCCCGTTCTAATTATCTGCTATACTCCTTTAAATGCATTGCCAGTAATGCGATCTATTTCTTACATGTCTTACAAAATCAAAAAATAGAAATGTGCGTTTCGTTTAGTTTTTCGTATGAAAATTTCATTTTTGGAGACTCAGATTTATATGAATCTTCGAATAGACATAGTAACCAATGTTAAAGAATCTGAAAAAAAAGTTATAACGAAATTAACAAATGCAATAGTTTCATTCAGATGACATCGTATGATGCTATAGTATTTTGGACCCATGAGGAACTGAATAAAATTATCAAATTTGTTTGATAATTTAGATTCGGATAATGATTGGATCCAAATTTCATTCCATTTATTAAATTAGATGCACATGACGCCAGTCGATATTCTCCAATCAGCTCATGTCATTTCTCTTATCCTTCCAGCCCCAAGTCCAATCTTTAACAAACACATGCAGACTCCACCTCCGCAACATTGCCAAAATACACATGTTCCTAACCCCAGAAACCACTAAGCAGCTCATCCACTCCCTCATCATATCACGACTCGATTACTGCAACTCCCTCCTTACTGGCCTGCCTTGCCGCTGGCTATCCCCGCTTCAGTCGATCCTGAATACGGCAGCCAGACTCATTCACCTTACCAACCACTCCGTTTCCGCCACCCCCCTCTGCCAATCCCTCCACTGGCTTCCGATTGCGCAACGGATCAAATTCAAAATCCTAACACTGACGTACAAAGCTGTCCACCATACTGCCCCAAACTACATCACCGACCTAATATCCAAGTACCACCCAGCACGCACACTCCGCTCCTCACAAGACCTCCTTCTCTCTAGTTCCCTGGTCTCCTCCTCCCATGCCCACCTCCAGGACTTCTCCAGGGTGTCACCCATCCTCTGGAACTCCCTGCCCCAACCCATCAGATTATCACCTACTCTCCTCTCCTTTAGGCGCACCCTGAAAACCCACCTCTTCAGGGAAGCCTACCCCACCCCCTGCTAACTTGCCAACCTCCTTCACTCTTCCTACCACTCCATCCCCCACAGCTATCTCCTCCTGTGCCACCATCCCCTCCCTCCTAGATTGTAAGCTTGAAAGAGCAGGGCCCTCGATCCCCTCATGTTTTGCATTGTATTGTTATTGTTCTGTCACATGTTCTGTCCCCCTTTGTAATGTACAGCGCTGAGCGAACTATTGGCGCTTTATAAATACTGTATAATAATAATACAAGAGTGTTAGGAGGGCCCTGCTCCTTGGACACATAAAATACACTAACAATTAGGATAGCTGATGAGCAGAAAAAGTCGAGCAGATCACAAGTTAATGATCACTAATATGAATAATAGTAATAAAATATTTATTTTTTTATAAAAGTAAAAGAGGGCAACATAAGACTAGGGCAATATTTGACAATGTTTTTAATAAACTAATGCATCAACAGGGGTGGCTCCAGCCTAAAATTTTTTGGGGTGCTGTGCAGGTCGGTGAGTTGATGTGGCACCCGTAGCGTGTCGCACCGCTTTGTGCACATGGGCGTTACCAAAAGGTGGGTGTGTCCCAAAATGGGTGTGGTCAAAACAAATGTTCTTTCCCAGTCTATGGCTTGTAGTGTGCCACCCTTCCCCCTTTGTATTGACTAAACAGGGCCTGAAGAGAAAAGAGTTCAATACAAGTGGGTTAGGAGGGCCCTGCTCCTTGGAGCTTACAATCTAAGAGGGGGGACCTCTTCACTTTTGATATGAGACTAGCATGCAAAAAAAAAAAACGGAAGATCATTCGTCCAATATTCTCATAGTGTGGGGCTGTACTGTCTAAAAAAAAGGTAAACAGATTAGTTCATACTCCATATTCTACCAAGACAATCTGAATTCTGGCCACTGGCAGCAAGAGAAATTTATCTTTTAAACACTTTAATAACTAAGACCCACTATATATGGCCACCATAACTTGCAACACTTTGCTTACAAATGTTGAATGAGTTAAAGCGCAGGCCATCCTTACACAATAAAGAATCAATACGGGGAGAACTGCTGCATAACACGAAAGGACCTGCCTTAGGTTCCCTTTTGCCCAGCATCATTAGAGCACACTATCTGCCTAGTGGGACCACATTAAGTTCTGCTTTTGTTTGACAAGTTGGTTTGCATGTGTTTACCTTGAGCTTAATGTGCTCAAGAGCAGACTCTGTGGATTACGCATACTAAATCACTGTAACAAGTTCTCTTTCTCACTACAGCCTCTCACTGTTTGCTCACTCAATATAAAATATATGTGTGCGAGCTTAAAGGAAGACACACCTGCAGTTCAAAGAAACAGCGACTGGATGAAAGAGGTTGAGATCGGGAATAGCTGAAAGCCGAACTCCAGGCAGATATGAAAGACACACATGAACAGCTCTGTATTAATCAATAGATCATTAAATGTATTTTTGTAAATGTAACCAGTGTCTGAATCAAACTTAGTATCAATGTCCTATAAAGTGGCACTCAGACTGGGAAAGGGAGAGGCAGGGCTGGGAACCGATCAGGCATGCTGCTTGCCTATGCATTGATCAGGCACATGCTGATAGGAAAAGACAACAGGGAAGACCTCATTAGTCTGCTGCTGTTTCAGTGCAAGTACTGAATGTGACTTGGCATCAGCTTCTTGCAGTAAATACAGCGGAGCTCAGACTGGGGGCAGGAGAAACATCACAAAGAGCCAACCAGTTGTACCACAGTGCAAGGAGCATGCTGAGAAGAAGAGAGAACAGAGTGAATGAGAGATGAGATGAGTAGTATTTTTTACATCAATAATTCTAATTTATCAAGTATACAAAAAAATTTTTTTCTTTTTTTTGCGCCCAAATACTCCACTGATGCACTTACTAGAGTGTTATTTCTGGTCATATGCTTCACTCTGTGTATGCAACAATTCTTCTAGAACTGAATGTGTCTACAGGTAGATATGTAGTCCATCTTGTTGGTGAGCAGGAAAGGCTGGCTATGTTCACATACACAAGGAGGGCATGGAGAATGAACATAGTGAACAGGAAATCTGAGAACCACAGAAAAAGCTTGCATTTGAGAGATGAAACAAAGGAGATAAAAAGTATATTCTACTTATATTTATTTTATTGAATTTATTTTATTTCTATAAAAATGTCAGTTCCGTGGCACTTTCTATCTTTATTCTCCACCACAAAAAAATATAAATATGACATATATATGAGGGGAACCCAAATATGTATACCCTTCCCTAGCATGAACCACTGGCAACAAATCTCCTAGTAGTTGTCCATGAAAGGATATAAATATTCATTTTCAATTATTGCTTCTTTCTACTCTTTATTCCTGGTCTATTCTCAGTATCTGTATGTAAGAGTTAATGTAACTCCAGCATGAACCATCAGTGATCGCCCAATGGCAGAAGAAAGTAGACTCAGTTTGGAAGAGGTGCAGTGGCAGCATTGGAACACCGACAACCAGAATTGGAAAATGGTAAACTGGCAAGTAAGTCTGCCATAATATACAAGTGTGATGTGACCTTCAGCTAAAGTTTAGATATGCTATAACTAGGCTCTGCTGATCTAGAAGTTTGTGTGAATGGAGAGGGAATAATGGCAGAGATGAGTGTAGCGTTACCCCCAGAGGAGCTGCTGAATTGTTTTGGGATTTCACTTCACACCTTGCTCACCCAGCACTTAACACACCTTGAGGTATTTCAAAGAATATATTAGGTCAAGCATAGCCTAAAAGGAGAAATAATTAGCAAGTATACTTAAACTGTCAGGGACCCCCAGCTTTACCGCGCGCACGGGTCTGCGCATGCGCGGTATGCCGGGGCGCACTAGCGTGCGGGCATTAGGCCCTGGGCGCCCGCGCCAGCAACGGTGGTCGCGCATGCGCACTTGTGATCGCGGTCGCGCACCTGGCACCAATGAGGGCGCAGGCCGCCCTATTTAAACAGGCTATGTCTGTGCTCAAGTTGCCATATGGTCTTTGCCTGTATCCTGTGTTTCCTGAGTAGACTGCCTTATTACCAACCCTGCCTGACCCTGATTCGCCGACTGTCTACTGCCCTGATCCCTGGCTTGTCTGACCATTCTCCTGTCTAATCCTGCACGGTTGATCTCCTGTTACTGAACCCGGCCTGTGACCTGTTTATCCTTCTGCCTGCCGCTTGTACCATCCTGCCTCCACCGTTACTGACCTGGCCTGTCTGACTTCGCTCACTCAACCTCCTCACATCAGGCTCTCACCTGCTATATACCACTGGCAAGTGCTTCTACCACAACTGGTTGCATCCAGGGGCCGCGACCTGGTTTCGGCCTGCTCCAAGTCCATCCCCACCATCAGGGGCCCTGGTGAACAAGCAGATCGGGGCTTAGATTCCGCGCCTTGGGGAATCCCGGTCTGTGGTGCGCTAGAGGCTACCGCTGGCTGGTCCTTAACACAAACAAACAATAAGAAAATAACTTTACTCTGAGAAATATGGTTAAACACCTGCAGTATTCTGACTAACAGTAATTAACAGAAAAGAACCAGTATATAAAGACAGTCCTAACTTGTTATAACAGTCCCTGTTTTATCCCACTGGCCAATGATTGATAAAAAATGTTGGTCGGCTAAGTTGGGGCCTTGGAAGAAAGCACAACAGTTCCCAGTAGACAACAGACGAAACTGTGCAATGTTAGTCTCTTACCAAACCCAGTATGCCCTTTTCTGGATCTTTGGACACATGCTTTGGTTCAGTTCAAGACCTCAAACAGGAAAAGAGTTGCTGTGATTTTCCTGTTTCAATCCTGCTAAGACAGTCCCTATTTTCTTTCCTTACAAGCTGTGGCAGCACTTTCTCTAGTACAGTCTTTTCACACACTCTCCCAGGGAGAAGATTCCCAATCTATGAGGTGAGGCCCTCCACAAAAAGCAGTCTTTTTGCTTCTCTCAGGTCACACCTGATTGTGGTCAGCTATGGCAGGGTTCTATTCAGTTAGCAGTTTAGTCTTTTCCCAGCATCGCTGCTAACCTTGTTTGATTGCCCCCCTCTTATTCTCTGAGCAGCTTCCAGACACACTCTCCTTGCTTTGTTGCATCAGTCAATCACTGTCTTCCAGACAATTCAGACCCAGCCAAGATGGCTGCCCCCTGCACTGGAGACAGTCTATAGACAAGCATTGCAAAGTGGTCTTCTTAAAGATGGCTGCTGCACTTCTGCATTAATGAATATTCAGTTTAACCGTGTCCATGCTGCAAAATATAATACAGCAGCAACAAAGGAAGATGTTCTTCAGCAGTTATCAGCTACAGTTCAGGTTACGTGAACAGTTCAGAGGCAAGTGCTTTCAGTACCATCTGCAACAAGGGGGGTAGACAATAGCAATCTGAATAGGTTTTCTAACCTACCTGATTGTTTCCTCAGACTGCAAGCTCTTGACAGCATCTGAGAGAACCCAGAGGCTTAAGACTTTCTTGGTTTGACCAATTTTAATTATGTGCAGTTTAACAGCAGACCAGCAGCCATCTGTGCCTTTAGAGGTCTATAAACCAGTGGTTGGAAAACATTGTCACTGAATCTATATGCGTACAGTACAGAGATTATGGTTATAAATTTGAACTTTGCTCTGGGATTTTTAATTGTTTTTATTGTTATCAATAGATGTACTAAAACTGACCTCAACATGTGTAAAAAACCCAGAATATTATTGGTTCTGTATTGTTGGGTGGTTAGTATAGCAGACATGTGAGACTGATAGTGTTAGGGTTATGTGTGGCCTTCTGTGGCCTATAATCAATTTGAAAGTTTAAAGGAAACCTGTTATAGGAGAAGGATCAGGGCTTGCCCTGCTGATCTCTTCTTCTGAAATTGCTAGTTGCCTGGCTGTCATGCTGTTTATCTGACTTTCGTACATCACTAACCTGGAGCAAATACTTTATAAAGTGGAAAACTGTGGTAGAAATAAAGAAAGACAATGGATGATAGAAAACATGTACATAATTTGAAAAAAAGAAATATGGCTATAACTAATACATAACTGGGATTTAGTAGGGGGTGGCAGGTTCTTTTCAATCAGAGGGGGTCTTTCTTGCATGAAAACCATGGAGGGAGATTGAGGTGGGAGATCAGTGGTGCAGAGTTGTGGATGATCAATATGCTGGAGAAAGAGGACCAGAGTAGCTAACCAGTGTGTGTGGGTCTAATTATAGCTATGATGGGCAAAACAACACATGGTACATGTACAATGGAACTGTTGGTGGGAGGAGAAAAACATCTCTTACCTTCCTCCCTAGCCTTAAATATATTCAATGAAATTTGGTAGGCAAGTAGAGTTTACTTGAACATTGACGTGTCAAACAGGGTGCACCAGGGTTCAAAGTATACAAGTAAAGATATAATATTAGCACAGTGGCTGATGACTTCTAATAAAATTCTTCCAGTCAGTGATAGATGACACTCTTGGAGAGGAATGTAGGTTGACCTGAATCACAGTCTGTGAAGTAGTGCAAGTTTCTGTATTAGTAAGCTAGAAAATTGGACAAGTATCAGATTTTTTTAATTTGTCAGACTCCACTAGACATAGTCCATGTTCCACTTATCATTCATACAGAAAGCTCTTGTACATTGCCTAGTACCTCACTCACTGGGTTATGGCCAAACACAATCTATGCAACCAATGTTGTTATACAACTGGCCTTCAAACTTTTCGAAGACAACTTTTGTAGAAGGCTGGATTGTCACAACAGTGGAGAACCTACCCTTCCAAAACGTGTGGCTCTTTGTGGAAGGAGGACATGCCAATAAAGATAAAGGTAATCATCTGAGGGCTCTGGCATGATGTTGGGTCCACTAGCAACAGTAACATCAAAAGAAGTATAGGCAGTGCTGCTAAGTGATGTGGTAAAACTATTGCAGGCACACTTTGAAAGATTAAGTTGAGGCAGACATCAGAAGTAAACAACTTCAGCCATATTTGAAGATGCAACATGCCAAAGATGCCTCCCGAGCTCTTACTGGCAATATAATGGCCTGGTGGCACCAGGATAAGTTGATAGGAGATATAATCCAGAGGATTCAGGTCTGTCTGATTGCTCAGGACCTCTCTTCCCCATACAATCACTATTACACAGAATTCCATGGAAGGTGCCACACTGTGCTATACATTGCTTTTGTAAGTTTTGGCTCATTCTGCTTGCACACATATATAAAAGTATAAAAGGCATTACAGAATAAAATAAGAAAGCCTAATGCAATTTTTTACCCAAATGTATGTCATTTAGATTTGCAAAAAAAAAACACATACAATCCTGGGCAGTCTGTAAAATACATTAGGCTGTATTTTCAATATGCTGAAACAGTTGATAAAATCTCAGCTCTGACTGGAAAGCTGTAATTACGCACCAGCCAGTTCAGCTAAAGCGATAAGAAATAAGAAACCAAATGGCTGCCTGCACAGCTCAAAGAGCAGCCAGAAAAAAAAGGAGGCGAGAGCAGAACTGAGATGGAGAGAAAAAAAATGAAGTGAGAAAACAGCAGAAGCAGTCGTGAGTGGGAAAGAAGTGGCATTCAGTAGATAATGTGTTGCTGTACTGACACACGACAGACGCTCAGATCCCTGCACTGCGTGGGAGGCTGCACAAGTCTTGTATGCCTCCCTCTACTTTCCCAGGCAGGAAGCAGGCAGCCTACAATAGAAGCAGTCATTCTGCTCTGGTGGCCAGCCAAAACCTAACTCCCTCAATTTCCTCCCAGCAACACATGCTCTCTGCCCTTCAGGTCTCTTCTGTATTAACCCATTCACCCAGGCTTCTGCTAGATTTGCTAAGTGTAGGAATGCAAGGCTTGTGGAAATAAGGCAGCTCTTGTTTCAGCTGGAAAATGCAGAAGTCCTATGAAATTTCTGATGCTGGAAGTGACAAATCAATCTTAATCACTCCTCTGAAAAGACATCAGAGGAGGACGTTTTACTAAAAGAGCAGTTTCTGGCATGTGTACATTTCTAATAGCCGATCTGGGGGAGATTTTATTTTTAATTTTTTTTACAGCTGAATTCTAGGTTGATATAAAACTACTGAATGCAATACGGCCTCTGAAAATGGCAAACATGCCACACCACAGGTCCTCTGTCTCCTGGACACACCTGCACAGAAGTCTATGGAGCTTTTCTCCTGGCATTTTCCAGCTCGGAGACAGAGGTAGATGTTCCAAAAAGACGTCTATGGGCTGTACTGTGCAATCACAGCCGTGAGACAGAGGGCTTGCTGCATGGACTGTAAAAAATTCCCATAGGCCATGACCATTGGATTGAGGCAGTTATACATCTCTGGGGGTGGGGTGGGATCAACCCTTCCTTTATTATTATTATTATTATACAGTATTTATAAAGCGCCAATAGTTCGCTCAGCGCTGTACATTACAAAGGGGGACAGAACATGTGACAGAACAATACCAATACAATGCAAAACATGAGGGGATCGAGGGCCCTGCTCCTTGGAGCTTACAATCTAGGAGGGAGGGGATGGTGGCACAGGAGGAGATAGCTGTGGGGGATGGAGTGGTAGGAAGAGTGGAGGAGGTCAGCAAGTTAGCAGGGGGTGGGGTAGGCTTCCCTGAAGAGATGGGTTTTCAGGGTGCGCCTAAAGGAGAGGAGAGTAGGTGATAATCTGATGGGTTGGGGCAGGGAGTTCCAGAGGATGGGTGACACCCTGGAGAAGTCCTGGAGGCGGGCATGGGAGGAGGAGACCAGGGAACTAGAGAGAAGGAGGTCTTGTGATGAGCGGAGTGTGCGTGCTGGGCGGTACTTGGATATTAGGTCAGTGATGTAGTTCGGGGCAGTATGGTGGACGGCTTTGTACGTCAGTGTTAGGATTTTGAATTTGATCCGTTGCGCAATCGGAAGCCAGTGGAGGGATTGGCAGAGGGGGGTGGCGGAGACAGAGCGGTTGGAAAGGTGAATGAGTCTGGCAGCCGTATTCAGGATCGACTGAAGCGGGGATAGCCAGTGGCGAGGCAGGCCAGTGAGGAGGGAGTTGCAGTAGTCGAGTCGTGATATGATGAGGGAGTGGATGAGCTGTTCAGTGGTTTCTGGGGTTAGGAACGGGCGTATTTTGGCGATGTTGCGGAGGTGGAGTCTGCACGAGTTTGTTAAAGATTGGACTTGGGGCTGGAAGGATAGGTTGGAGTCCAGAATGACACCAAGTACTCTGGCCTGCGGGGCAGGTTTGATGGTAGCGTTGTTGGATGTGATGGAGAAGTCAATGGGGGGTGGTGTCCGGGCTGGGGGGGGGAAGACAAGAAACTCGGTTTTGGAGTTTAGATTGTAAGCTCCACGAGCAGGGCCCTCATATTCCTTCTGTACTGAAATGTATTGTAATTGTACTGTCTCCCTTATATTGTAAAGCGCTGCGCAAATTGTTGGCGCTATATAAATCCTGTATAATAATAATAATAGGCTTAAAGGAGCAAACAGAATAAGTGCACTTCTATAGTGCACCTATCCTTTAATTACCAATGTAACTAATGTAAATACCTGTATCTGTCAGGATATCAGCTTCTTTTTAAACAGAACTACAAACAGCTAAATATGCAGAAGAGACACACACGTATGAATTGTTTTATTCTGTTCAATGAGTCCAGGAATCCCCACCAGACAACATAGTCAGATCATTGACCTCACTTTTCTCTTATTAAGTCAAATTAGTGACCTCACTTTTTTTGAATCCAGTTAAAGCAGAACTTGAGTTTGCCTCCCTTGGTGGCTCAGCCTTCTCCCTCAGGTGCCACCATTTATGGTGCATGCGCAGATGGGTGAGGGATTACAATCACTTTAAGGTGTTTGTTAATATTCACCATGGAAACTACAATGAAACTGCAGCATGCAGTGATGTCCTTTTATCATACAGCGGTAAATGACCACTGCTCAGTTCTCCGGCATTCTCAGAGGAGAGAGTTCTCCTTTGAATGCCTTTTTATGAAGCGGTGTAGATCACTTCTCCAAATGAAGGGAGAAACGATCTACAAACACTTTGAATGCTGGAAAACGGCTGCTTTTACTATAATCTCGCGAAATTACAGTAAGAGATCAGTCAAACATAGTTTACTAAGCAGTGGTAAATTATCGCTGCTTTGTTTGCGGTTCCTCCGATCCTCCACCTCTGGGCTGGAGAATCTGGAGGGAGAACACAGATCGTCAGTGAAGGGCTGACATCGCTCCTTCATATACTGGCCATCTGTGTGCTGAGATGGTCAGCGGAGAACATGTTCTCTACTGATCATCTCTGTTTCCTAAACCACTAATGATTGGAGATCAGCAACGATCCCCAGGATCGCCGCTGATCTCTGTTTCATAAAAGGTCACCAGTATTTGATGTTCATATCACAGTACTATACCAATGACATGGATGTGTGCAAAATAAATAAATAAATAAAAAATAAACAAATAAATAAATAAATAAATAAACAACAGTGAGGTGAGGTTCACACTGCCATGACTTGATATCCGACTTGTGAGACTCCAAGTCGCATGACATGTAAAAGTTCCATGTTAGTCAATGGGAGCTGTCTTAATTAGCACTACTGAAGTTGCTCCGACTTTAGAAAAGGTTCCTGTACTACATCAAGGTGACTTGTGCCCATAAACTTTAATGGAAGTAGCCTCCAAGTTGGATCCTCATCTATATTGATGTGATTTGGATCCAATATTACAGGACGATTTCCCAGGCAAAGTCGCATGGCATGAAAGTAACGCATCAAGTCGCATCAAAGTCGTACTCAAGTCGTATCAAGTCACCAGCAAATCACCAGGAAGTCGCATGGCAAAGTTGCAGTGTAGGTCACAGTAGTGTGAACTGAGCCTAATAGGTAAAAAAAAAATGTTCAGTAACAGTAAAATATCAAGGCAGCCAGCTCCCAGTTCATGAACAAAATACGCCATGAATGTAAGCTTGTGTAATTGTGATGATCACTCAAGACTATTAGCATATAATTATGAAGTCATAGACCTGACTCACTATCACAAGATGTCCAGTAAGCTTATTAGATAAGAAGAAACTTGGGGTTTCCTTGACCTGGTTTTCTGGGATGACAACAGATCCTTGTATACTCATCAGATGCCATACTAGATGACATGTATCACTGGCCTGATTATTAAAATTCAGCTCAAAACAAATTCCTTTTACTCATAGTTACACAGCCAATCAAAACTATGACAAATGATGCAAAACCTCCACTGCAGCTTCCAGATTATTCCCACCCAGCATTCACATTTCACTATTGTGTCTAATCTGATAATCAGCATATTATTTTAAGGTACATAGGCTTTTCAGCACAGACATAGTATTGCATATCTGCAGGTAAAAAACCTTAAAATTTGTAGAGCAGCCTTTCTCAACCAGGGTTCCTCCAGAGGTTCCTAAGGATTCCATAAACAATGAGCAATGATGAAGACTATATGTTAATCTCCCACCTTCACTGAGCAAGTGACCATCAATGTAAGGGGCTATTATACACTGACATCCAATGATCAGCAATGTAAGGGCACACTATAATGTTCATGGCCTATCTTTATTTTTGGGCCATTATTATTATTCATAAATAATGAAAATATTTTTTCATCTAGAGCTAATGTAACACAAATTGTAGATACCCTAGGAGCTGGAAAATATTTCAAGGGTTCCTCTAGTGTAAAAAGGCTGAGAAAGAGAAGGTATAAAAATAAAGACCTACATCAGATTGTGTAAAATATACCCTAACCATGCTACCTTCAGGTCTAATTTGATGCAGGTAAGGTGGTGCTGATCTCTTGGAAAATGTGCTTGTAAGAGCAAAAGGCATCAGTGCTGTATCCTGTTGAAAAAAGCTAGGTAAGGTGTTTTTTCATGGTCCGGTTGAGCGGTGAGTCCTGGAGCAGTTTGATCTTTATCTACACTTAGCTCATACAGTCCTTTTTGCCATTGCTTAGCTTTTTTAACAATGGAGTTCTGCGTTATGACTGCAGATATCAGGTGATTGCATGTAGGCTAAGCTAGAAGAACCTGTGGAGGTGTGTACGTGTGATCCGAACATTTGAATGTGTTCCTAAATGCTGGCCACACGATAGGCATCCTTGTACCAAGTTTTTGGTGTACAAACTTGTTGACTTTGGCTAAGGATTTTTTTCTTTAGAGCCACAGTGTGATTACCTTAAATATTGTGATATTCAGGGGAATTTGGGATCACAACTAGCACACTGGGTACCATTTGTTTCAAATAATGTTCTGTTTACTGAGCAACCTAAATAAATAATTTAATATATTAAGGGCCTATGTTCAGCACAACGGATACACAGCTTCTTTTCAGCACAGTCCAAGAAAATATTGCTCACCAACCAGGAGAGGGGAACAAGTCACATATGGTTATCCAACATCCACACTTGATTGCTACTGCTCAGATAGGCCTGCTCACAGACAATGCCATCATGAACTGGTGTTTTCACTGCAGTAACTGACACAACAGCCCTTGTCTGGACACCCAGCCAGAGGGTAGTTACTTGATTCACTGCCCCAGTGGACAAGCACTAGCTTACACACAATCTTACATACACTGAACCCCTGACTGCCAGCAGATTCTTTCATGTGGAGAAAACCAACCTGCCCTCAGTTGGGTCCCTCTTCTGGGAACCATTTCCTTTCCAGCACCAACTCACCCAGTGCTGCTCCTATCTGATTTAAATACATGGTGATTCTGCCAGTGTCTGGGCTTTTTTTTTCAACATTGCTGCTCTCTTCAGTGAAATTAGTGTAGCATCCTCACCATGATTAGCTCTGTAGCTGTAGGAACTGCACGTCTGACTCTGTGTCACAACGCATGTAGAGGAAGAGGGTTCTCATCACTGTCACCCTGCTGAAAACTGCTGAAACCCTTTTCCTCATTGTCACACAATGCTGGCCACTCCTACCTCCTTCTCCAAGCATTGTGACTGACAGTATAGTGCTGTACATATCTTCTGGGGAGAAGGTAGGGGAGTCCCAGTTTGATTCCTCCTCCTGGCTTGAAGAGCACTGCAGCTTTTGTGAGAATGCCACAGTGGCTACAAAGAGGGTTTTCTCTCCTCCTGGACTAATTAAGTGGAAAAAAGACTTTAATGTAGCCAGCAAAGGTTACATATAGTCATTTCACATACTGCATCAGCTGCACATTGAGTTCCATTATGTCCTCTTATATGAACCCTCTTATTCCCTCCTCTGAGTGCTACGTGACTTGTTCCAGTTAGATAATGCATTAGATAATTATTTGCTCTATGGTTTTGTTCATTTGCCAAGTAGGACAGCCATGTACATTCAGAATGAGCTAAATGATTCATATCAGATTGAATGCCAAAAAATATACAGCAATAGAGAGGGAGGAACATGTTTATCAACATTCTACATCCAGGTTCATTGTTCTGAGGTCATGATGTGTTAACAAAATAGCACTGGTATGCTTAAAGTGGACCTGTCATTAACACGCTACACCCCTGAAGTTCAACACGAGGCCTATGGGTTGCCTTCTTTCTGTGTGCAGCTTACTGTGTCCTTGCAGGGTCCACCACCAGTTGGGCACCTGTGAGCAGTTTTCACAGTGGCAACGGGGAACTGGAATGCTCGCTGCACCCCAATACCCCAATACCCGGCACTAAAAGAACACCTGTAGTGCTATCAGGCAGAGTGATTTCCTCCAGACAGTACCCTGGAGAGGAGTGCTCGGAGCTCGGCTAACTACTACTAGGCAATTTGTCTGCTTTTACTACTATCTCTGCACAGGTATGTATTACACAACTCTGGATGCCTAGAGATGCCTCACTGCTCTTCCTCTGCACTGCCAGTAAGTACACACACTGGCTTTTCTACCAGTCTCTGGAAGTGTCGGCCACCACAGCACTACAGTACGATGGTCACATGCTTTGTCCACAGTTGATATTGGAATAAACCTGGCCAACAACTGGGTCTGCCTGATCATGTATCCGGTGAGTCATTGACTAACCTTTTCCAGAACACATTAAAGTGATGCTTTTTATGGGCTACCTGAGTTGGTTTTCACTTCATATGTTGGACATCTTAGCTTCAGCATCATCAATTATCAATCAATGGTCACCAGACATTTAGACCACTGGCAAGAATAGTAAACTTGCATATTTCAGACAGAATTAGAAATACTTTATGATGTTTGGGTTTTTGGTCATTTGGAGCATTTTAACCGCATGCCGCCCAGCCACTGTACATATACGGCGGCAGGGCGGCACTCACAGGCAAAACCACGTTTTAAGACATGTGTTTTGTAAACAAATAGGGGGCGCGCGCGAGGCGTGCCTCCGCCCTATTTGTCCCGCGGATCATCGCCGCAGATGTCAGTCGCCGGGTCACAGCCGCTCCTTAGCGGCTATGTCCCGGCGATCGGCGGCAAACAGTGACAGAGAGCACAGCTGCAGTAGCTGTGCTGTCTGTCACTTCCTTCTCAGCTCGAGGATGAGCTGATCGAGAAAGAACAGTTTCTCTTTCTCGATCAGCCTTGTCCCGCCCAGTACACACCCCCGCCCCCTAGTAAAACACTCCCCTCACTCCTATAACCCTTCCCTGCAAAATAAAGTTAACCCCTTCCTCCCAATTGCCATTAGTACAGTGTCAGTTTTTTTTTTTTGCACTGATCACTGTATTAGTGTTTTTGGGGATGTCAGTGACCCCAAGTCAGTACCCCCCAATGTCAAAATGTCCGCCGCAGTCCCGCCATAAGTCGCTGGTCGCTGCCATAAGTCCCTGATCGCTGCCATAATTCGCTGATCGCTGCCAATATTAGTATAAAAAAAACCCTAAAAATCCCAGTATCTTTCCCGCCATTTGTAAACGCTATAACTTTCACGTAAACCAATTAATTTACACCTTTGGGTTTTTTTTTAGCAAAGACATGTCGCAGAATGCATTTTGGCAGAAATTTATGACTAAATTTGATTTTTGCATTTTTTTTTTACTGGACATGTTTTATAGCAAAAAGTCCAAAATATTGTTTTTTTTTTCCTCAAAATTGTCAGCCTTTTTTTTTATAGCGCAAAAAATAAAAACTGCACAGGCGATCAAAAACCACCGAAAGAAAGCTCAATTTCTGGGGAAAAAAGGATGTAAATTTCATTTATGTACCATATTGCATGACCGCGCAATTGTTCGTTAAACTAGCGCAGCGCTGTATAGCAAAAAAATGGCGTAAATTGCAGTATTTATACCATAGTTTGTAGACGCTATAACTTCCACAAAAAGCAATCAATATACACTTATTGGGATTTTTTTTACCAAAAACATGTAGCAGAATACATTTTGGCCTAAATTTATAACCAACTTTGAGTTTACTATATATGTTTTATAGCTGAAAATAAAAAATATTGTTTTTCTTCAAAATTTTTGGCCTTTTTTTGTTTATAGCGTGAAAAATAAAAAGCGCACAGGTGATCAAATTACACCGAAAGAAAGCTCTATTTGTGTGAAAAAAAGGACGTAAATTTCGTTTGGGTGCAGCATTGCATGACCGCGCAATTATCAGTTGAATTAGTGCAGCGCCGAGTAGCAAAAAGAGGCCTGGTCATTAAGGGGGGTAAATCCTCTGGAGCTCAAGTGGTTAAAGGATGTGTTTAATTGCCTACCTGCAAGATGAATAGTATAGATAACACTATAATATTCTCCGCTGTTTTTGACCATTGTGAAACCACATTAAAATGTCCTATGTTTATCTTTTTTATTATGTTGGTGTTTACAAAGGGTTTACCTTGATGTGGACCATCTCAGGAAACCCATAAGAAGTGTCACTTTTTTCTGTACTCCATGAAGAATTACTGATTGGCTTCTTGTGAGAAGTCCTACAGTTCATGTCTGTTGGGCTCTAGAGGGATCTCAAGAATATACGATTAGCAAATTTGGCTGGTCGGTGGTGTCCCAACCACTGTACAGCCCAGATTTAACATCCTCTGACTTCCACTTGTTTGGTCCAATAATGGATAGTCTTTAGGGACAACGATTTGATGACTCAAACAAGGTGAAAGTGGCAGTGAAAAAATGGGTACAACAGTGCACACCTGAATTTTTCTAAAGAGGATTTAAGACTTGGGTTCAAAAATGGCACAAATGCATTGCTTGTGATGGAGTAGCACCTTTGTAAAGAGGAAGTGTTACACTATTATCATATGGAATTTAAATTGCCTATGTAAGTTAATATAAAAGCCTACTTTTGCATTACTTTTAGTACAGCCCTCATATCTCAAGGATTTCAGTAAACTATTTCACTGACCTTTGCCAGCTTCTTTCAGGAAAATATAATCATAGAAAACAAAGTAGGTAGGTGTCTCTGCACTTATCCAAGATGAGTCTTAGCACTGTAATAAGAAAAGCTGCAACGTCACGATCACTTCAGATATTTGAGGTTGTAGCTGAGTACCTTGCAAAAGGTGCATCTAATATTGCAGGGAATGCTTGTAATTTGACCCCCCCAAACCCTTCCATTGACCTTTGCCAAAGCTGCAAGGAAGATTCATTGTAATTCTTTGACAATTTTAGAAAATCACAGTTGGTTGTAGATGGAAATGTATTTTAAAAACATAAAAAAATAAATTACAGTATTGCTTGTGGAAATTAGTGTATTATTATTATTATTATACAGGATTTATATAGCGCCAACAGTTAGCTCAGCGCTTTACAATATAACGGGAGACAATACAGCAACAATACAGTTCAATACAAGAGGGATAGGAGGGCCCTGTGTATAGTGTTATATATTATATATACAGTATATATATTATACTGTATATGTTAATATATATACTTAGTCATTAAAAATGATGTGGTCTAGACTAAGTATCACTATAGTGAGGGCACAAAGGGGCATCTGCTTCTGTGAACATGAGGTCCAATGGGCCCAAGCATTGCTGTCATCCTCTTTTATTCACCCACATTAGCAGTTCCTTCTTCACAGCTACATTTCCGCCTTGTTATTCAGTGTGTTAGAGTAATTGAAAAGGAAAATAAAACACATTTTTATTTACACACAGCAGCCCTAAGGGCTTGTGTCGATGGACTTTGGGCTTGTGTTGATGGCATTAGATTTACATCAGGTTAAGATGCTTCTGAGAGCAATCATAATTTATTGACAATTTTACCTGCAGTTTACCTTCTTCTAACCAGTATTCAACCTGCTTCAAGTGGGTTTTGTGTACCCATAGACATTTCCTTCGCAACTGCCCAGTGAGACCCAGTAAGTCCAGGCCTGTTAACCCCACTTACTTCAAAGTCTTGGGATCCCCCCCAGCTCACATTGCTCTTCCCATCTTGTTAAAGGTGGCGGAGGAGAACATCCGTCTTCTGGCAATCAATGATTCTGGGCTTGCAGTTGCTTTCTGGTCCCTTCCCTAGCAAAGAAGTTCCAAATTCCTCTAAAAAACCAAGAAGCAGAGACTTGAAGTGCACCTAGCTGGTACTGGTCCCAGTTATGGGCCTGTCACACAAGAGACTTTACTCATCCTGACCATAACTGATTTCGGTCACCAAGAATTCATCAGTTTTGATGTCCTGTGCTCATCTATGTTCCCAGTGATTCTCTGGATTCCATGGTTATGGGCACACAACCCTCTGATAGATTGGCCCAAGGGAGCAGACTCATTCAAGTCTGCACACTGCCATCAGCATTGCTTTCCTCCTGAAACCATGAACCCTATAAACTGCCTTATGGTCCAACCTGTGCCTAGTACCAGCCAGATCGTCCCATCAGCCTACTATGACTTTCTGGATGTTTTCAATAAGAGGAAGGGCGACACATTACCACCTCATCGGTCTTATGACTGCCCCATCGAATTGTTGCTTGTCGCTGAGATTCCCTTTGGAAAAATATTTCCTCTCTCAGAGACTGAGCTAGAAACACTGAGGCAATACATTGATGAGAGCCTGGGAAAAAGGGTTTATCCATCCCTGATCCCGAATCTTCTTTGTGGAGAAGAAAGACCATACACTGAGGCCATGTGTGGATTAAAGGGAACTTAATAAAATCACCATCAAGAACCGCTACCCTCTCCCTCTCTTTCCTGTGCTTTTCCAGAGATTCCGTACAGCCAAAGTCTTCACCGAGCTTGACCTACGAGGTGCCTACAACCTTGTTTGCTTCTGTGAGGGAGACGAATAGAAGAATATCTCGTCATGCCATCTGGGTTATGCAATGCCCCAGTCACTTGTCAGCATTATGTAAATTACTTTTTCAGAGAATTCCTGGATAATTTTCTAATCATCTACTTGGACGATATTCTCATCTTCTCTGCCACTCTGGAACTGCACAGAAGCCATGCTAAAAAGATTCTGGTCACATTAAGACAACATGGACTGTATGCAAAAGCAGAAAAGTGAGAGTTTGAAAAAGCATCCATACAATTTTTGGGCCTGAATATACCCACTGAGGGAATAGCTATGGACCCGCAGAAGGTATCCACTATTCTTGAATGGCCAGCGCCCTCTGACAAGAAGGGTATCCAGAGGTTAGTGGGGTTTGCCAACTTTTATAGGAGGTTTATTAAGAACTGTTCCAGCATTATTACCCCAATTACCCAACTGACCCGCCAACATACCCACTTTCAGTGGTCCCAATATGCTCAAGCAGCCTTTGACAAACAGAAAGCCCTGTTCACGTCAGCTCCAGTACTGCAACATCCAGACTCAACTTTGCCTTATGTCTTGGAAGTTGATGCTTCAGAAGTTGCCACATGAGCAGTCTTGTTTCAACACCAAGGGCCTAAAGCACTACTCCATCCTGTAGCCTTCTTTTCCTGAAAAATTATGATGTGGGTGACCAGAAACTATTGGCTATAAAGGCAGCATTTGAAGAATGGAGGTATTTGCTGGAAGGTGCGGTATATCCCATCATGATTTTCACAGATCACAAGAACCTAGAGTACCTCAGAGCTGCCAAGCGGTGGAAACCACAGCAGGCCCGGTGTGCCTTATTCTTTTCTAGGTTCAACTTTCATATTACCTACCGTCCAGGGTCCAAGAATGGTAAGGCAGATGCCCTCTCACGCATGTTTCTGGATACCCCTGAGGCCTTCCGCTCCCAGCACTATCCTGTCCTCCCAGAATTTCCTGCTAATTCAGCCTGATCTAAAGACTGCTATCGAACAAGCTTCTGAGCAGTGCCCTGAACCTGAGACCTCCTTGCTCAGTTAACAGGAGGGGTTCTTTTTGCATGAAGACAAGATCTTTGTACCCCAGGGGCTCAGACTTCAGGTTCTCAAGACCTGCCATGATCATTAGCTTGCTGGACAATTTGGGGTCTGAAAGACTATGGAATTGTTTCAATGGTCATTCTGGTGGCCCAATCTAAAACAGGACTGTACTATTTGCCTCCTCAGCAATGGTAGTGGCACCCAAGCATGGGGATTGCAAAGACCAATGTCAATCCCAGACCACCTGTGGAAAATGATATCCATGGATTTTATAGTGGATCTACCCCTTCTGAAGGATTTAACATTATTCTGGTGGTGGATTGCCTGTTAAAGATGGCTCACTTCGTACCCTTGGTGGGCACCCCCTCGGCTATGGACACAGCAGATGCTTTCATCAAGGAAATGGTAAGACTACATGGCTTACCAAGCAACACTGTGTCTGACAAAGGGGCACAATTCACCTCCAGATTCTGGAAGGCTCTTTGCAGGGCTTTGGAAATTGAGGTCTTCCTGTCCTCTGCCTACCACCCGCAGACTAATGGACAGACAGAAAGAACACACCAGACCCTGGAACAATACTTGCAATGTTTTTCTACATTTTCTCAAGATAGCTGGGTCACCCTGCTTCCATGTGCCGAGTTCTCATACAATAATTTTGTTCATACTGCCACCAAGCAATCTCCATTCTGGGCAAATTATGACTTCCATCTCTCCTTCCTGCCAAGTACCGCCTTGAAGGCAGCGGTACCTGCCTTACAAGACAGATTAACATTTATTCAAGAGAATTATCAGGTTCTCCAGGAAACTGCGTGGAAGGCACAGGAGAGCTACAAAAGATTATATGATAAAAAGAGGGAATCCAGATCTGAAGGTTGGTGACAAGGTATTGCTTTCTACAGCAACCTCAAACTGTCCTGTCCATCTCAAAAATTGGGGCCAAGATTTATTGGTCCATTCGAAATCAAAAAGGAAATTAATCCCGTGACATTTGAGCTAAACCTGTCGAAGACTTATAAGATTCATCCAGTTTTTTATGTATCTCTATACAAAACAAATAACTGCGCTTAAATATAATAAAAAATGAAACAAATGAATATAGATGAAAAGCAGCTGACAAATAAAGGCAATATCACAAAATGTAAACTAAAGAAAATGCAGCGCTAATGAAAGAAAATGAGAAAATTATAAATTAAAATCTTGAAAAGTCCTCAAAACATTATAAAACAAAAATGTAGGAGATTGGTCTTGACCATATACACCAACACCATACACCCAGAAAAAGATGGCCCCTTACCGGACACTTTGACAGTATACAGCTGTCAGTATGTGCAGTGTGATGAAGAGTAGATATGATGAATATTTTCAATGGATATCGTCTCCCGGATGGAATAATGGCTCCAGGATGGAGAATCTTCAATAGTCAGTCAGTAAGCACCATATAATAGGGACTCAAAATGACAGGTGATCCACAAAGGAAATCCTCTTGCACATATAAAATGAGCTTTCCACTTTAAGATTAATTATACTTCCAAGAATCTCCCATCCGATGATCAGAAAAGGAATATAGAACAGAAAAAGCTCATAATGTAGTAATTGATCAAAATTTTGGCCACTTTATTAAAAGATCCACGTACATCAACTAGTAATATAACCAGCATTGAATGAACAAAAGTTTCCAACCAAGAAAATGGCCGCCATCCCTCCGGATCACGGTGACAACACACACCGAAGCTCAACCCAACGCGTTTCGTCATCAGGAATACGTCGTTTGTTCATTTAATGCTGGTTATATTACTAGTTGATGTACGTGGATCCTAATTGGCCAGAATTCTTTGCATCTTCCACACCTTTCTTTGTCAGCATCCCCTAAGGTTTAGTCCTCTGCTTGGTGCTTTCCACTGTTTGTCTTACCTATCTGCAAAAACTGATCTCCTCCTTTTTTCCCCAATATTAACTTTACACAAGTGACAGAAATTCTATTACTAAATTATGTAACTATACAACATCTCAGATTACCTGTCAGCTACATTTTGGCTGATCTGTGACAGGTAACTACTGTACAAGGAACTTACATACATTTGAGCTAATTATCTTTATGCAGTGATGAGTTCACTTTAAGTCTTAGTTTTGAGTGGACTGATTCTTAAGACTGTGATGTAGTTGATGGGTTCTGGAACTGCCTAAGGCCCGGGACTTCCAAACATTCCATCGGTTTAGATAATGCTGTATTCTACAAATATGTATGTGTACAGAGTAAGTACCCCAACCAATGCTCTAGAGCAGTGATGGCAAACCTATGGCACGCGTGCCAGAGCTGGCACGCAGAGCCATCTCAGTGGGCACGCCAGGAAGAAGAGGAAGATGAGCGCACACGGACCACGCACACTGACCGGCCATCCAGATCTCGTCCACACCGCAGCTCCCCATCGAACTACATCTCCCACATGTCTCTGGGGCCCGGGTGGGTGTGGACGAGAGGAAACGGCTCCTATGCGGATCTGGCACCAGGGGTGATGTAGCCGGGGATGGGTGTGGAAGAGAGGAAGAGGCTCCCACACTGCTCCGGGGCCAGGGGCGATGTGTTCAGCGTGGATGGGAATGAGCTGCTGGGTTGGAAGCCACACCGACACTGCCAGAGGTGAGATTAACTGCT